>NC_072471.1:1988267-2108267 GCF_027596085.1 Anoplopoma fimbria | reverse complement strand
TGCAGACAGACAGAGATTCACACGGTGGAACTGAAGCTAAACGTACAAACAGAGTGAAAGTGTTGCTGGAAGGTTTTCTCTACAAAGAGGAAACAAAAACTGGAATGTGCTTCTCGTTTAATTAAGAACGGATTAATGAGGAAATCTAACCTTTACAACTTCTAGAACAAGAGAGCCTTTTCATTTTCCCTTCAATGTTTTGTCTCTTGTGTCTGTAAAGAAAACCAAATACCGTTGTAATTTCCAAAAGTGACCGTGTCCTTCGACGTGAGAGCAGCTGAAGGTCTGCAGGGAGGAGGTTAGGGAGGATGGATGGGTCAAACAAACAAAGACTTTCACCCAGGAGACCGCTGTTCATGTCTGCTGTCCAACCAAGTCAACGCTGACTTATAAGCATGCAACAAGCGAAAACTGACATGGCATCCCTAACACGTCCAGAACTGATGTCTGAGCTAAAAGTGTAAAGTTTTGGGAAAAGGAAAAGTCATGTTTTTATTTAAATCATGAAGTGTTCATTCTCTGTGGAGAACGAATGTCTGCAAAAGATTTCTGAGCTGAGTATTTGTTAAAATATCTTAAATTAAACTCTTTTGTCCCTTTTTTGTAAGCTTGAATTTGCAGGAACATATATTTCTACCTCTATATTTTCTTTCACCTCCTCTCTCCTCGTGTTTGTTCTGCTCTGTTGAAAGATGGACATCTTGAATGAAACTGAGCTGAAAGAAAAGAAAACCCTTTTAAGAACTAATAATGTCGTCTGATCATGTGACCATGTGACCACTGACAAAGGTCGCTGCCGCTGAAATGCTAAAGCACCTGTTTTAAAATTGAAATGAGGACCTGAAACACCTCCTGTTCCTCCTCATCAACAACCAGGTTTCTGTTCAAGTGAGAAAGCTCATTTTCACCTTCTCACCTCCTCTCTTTCTTCTCCTCCTTCTGCTTTTAATCAGGTTTCTTCACTGAAAAGAAAACCAATTTCCTGCTCCTCCTCTTTTTATTTTTTTCCCCCTTTTCACTTTAAACAACTCAATCTTTGTAATGAAAACAAACCAACTTCTGCAAATTAACTTAACTTTACTTATTTTAGAATCCAGTTTTCAATTAACTTAACTTTACTTATTTTAGAATCCAGTTTTCAACTCTGGTTTGGTCTCCACCAACTCAGGAGAAAAATACCTGCTAGATCTTCCATATTCTTGGTTTTTGGTTGACATGGATGACAGTTTCTTTCCTCATTTTATGTATAAGAAAACAAACGACATTGTTGTACACTAGCAGAATAAATGACATTGTCAGGAGAAAGGGTTGAAACAGGAAATGCAGTATAACTTTTCATGCTTTACTTCCCCAAAGAAAAATGTAAACAACTTCCAGCTAAATATAGAAAGGAGACTACTGCAGCCCTCCGCTAACTCACTCACTCCAGACATAACTCCTTATTATTGCATCGCTCAAAGCACCACAACATGTTTTTGACATCTCAACAGCATGCTGTTCATATCTCTGCTACATTATATGTTGTTATTCAGTGTGCGTTGAAAACAAGTTGGCACACATGGAAAACACATGAAAAACGACCAAGAACATGTAAAACTAAAACTTCCATCTGAGACGCCTGACTTCATGCTGCTTTTTCAGAATTTTCCTACTTTAAATTCCAAACTTCACACCTCCAAGTTGTTGCTAAAAGGTCCATATTTAAACATATAGGTGATAGAACCTTTGTGGTGTGGAAGAACCTGCCTGAGGACATCTCTTGTCTTTTAAATCACTTATAGAAATCCAGCATTATAGAATTGCTTGTCTGGTTTCTTTGACATTTTAGTTTGTTTTACTCTGTGTGTTGCTATGTGTTTGGCTTTTAGTTCATTTTATTCTCTTTGAGTTTTAAATGTGTTTTGTTTTTTATTGTAAAGTATTGGACACGTAAACATGTGGACCTGATGATGGCGCTAGATGACGTTATTACAGTCGGTCCTGAGGGGAACATGAATGTCTGTGCTAGATTTCATTTCAATCACCCAACAGTTCATTTAAACTTGATGGTGGTGCTAGAAGAAAAGTCTAATAATCACCAGAATCAGTAGGGTTCATCCTCTTGGGAACATGATTATATAAGCGAAATGTGATGTTGATCCATTAAATAGTTGTTGAGATATTATAGTCCGAACCAACCCTCTAAATTAGAGACAAAACTGTTGAATCTGTTCCTGAAAGAACAAAGAAGTTACACCTCTGAACAAAAGTCATATAACTTTATTTTATGTGTTTATATTCAGCGTAGCGTTTAGTGCTCGGTACCCTTTGTGCTTTAAGACGTTTACTTAAACTTTCAGTGGATGACTTTCACTTTCACTTTCCCAGAGAGGTTACTTTACTTTAGTTTGACATTTAATTACTTCCTCACCGCTCTAATACGTCTTCTTTACTGAAGGTAAACTCTTCTTCTTCTTCTTCTTCTTCTTCTTCTTCTTCAGCTCCTCCTTCACTGTAGCTTAAGGACATCCTTCTCTTTCTGCTCTCTCTCCATGTCTTTATTCATCTCTCTCTCTTTCATACAGATATATGTGGAGTTATATCAGAACACTCCATATATTCATGTTGTGAGCATAAAAGGATTCTTTGACAGGCCGTTAAAATGACTCATGAGTTTAATTTTAACCCAAAATGGGCTCTGCTCTGATGCCAGCAGCCATTCTGTCAGCTTTTTTTATTTAAATGGTGGAATCTAACCGGATGAAGCTGACTATGGAGTTTATTAATGGAGGGTCACATTCAGAGCGCGTTGTAAAAACCATAACGCTTTGTTTTGTGTGTGTGTTATCTTCAGACTTGTTGGCGGTGCCCAAACATCCCTACGCCGCCATGGAGAACTGGGGGCTGAGCGTCTTCGTGGAGCAGAAGATCCTATTGGACGCTGAGGTGTCGTCGTCGTCCTATCAGATGGAGCTCACCATGGTGGTCGTCCACGAAATCTGCCACCAGGTAGAGAACATCTAACCTCCATCATTTGTTTCAGTCATTGATGTTTTTTTAGCTTGAAGATTGGGAAACATTGGCAGAAGTAAACAATACTTGTTTACCTCTCTGAGTGCTTTCTAGTAGTACCTTCATTTCCTGACGTGTTGAGCGCTCTTAAGTAAGACGCTGTGCTCAGGCCTTGAACGCTGCTCAACAGAAACACCTGCACGGAGCTTTAAATAACGTTCATGAGGTGAGAAAGAATGATGCACCTGAAGAGGCTAAATCTGTTGATGGCATGTTTATCAGGCGGAGACGGAAACATTCAGCTTCGTGCTGCTTTGACTTTAAATAGAAAAAGAGCTGACTTCTCCTTTAACGGATGGGAATGATCCGGCTGTAAACAGACAGAACGTGACAGAAGTGAAAACAGCTTCAACGGCGACGCCAATGAGCTGTGTGTGTGTGTGTGTGTGTGTGTGTGTGTGTGTGTGTGTGTGTGTGTGTGTGTGTGTGTGTGTGTGTGTTACAAAAGCTCCTCGGGCTACAGCAGCAGCAGAGGAGATGATCCTGTTTTTACAGTACGACATGGAATATGCGACAGGCAGACAAACACGATGAAGCGGAAGAAAATTTAAAGGTTTTGGTCGGGAAAAAGAGATAGAAAGTGAAGGAGAGAAGGAAAGGAGTGGATGTGTGATGAAGGAGAATAAGGAATGCAGAAAGATGAAGAAAGAAATAAAGAGAGCATCGCACTGTGGAAAAATATCCAAAACACAGATTCATTCTGTTTTCATGGTGACGGTTTTACAAATGTGAGAATCTTTTATTTTGTTATCTTCAAATTGTGGATGTACACAATATCCACCTGTTTCTCATCGGTTTGGTTTGAGTATGTCATAAAACAACCTGCATTTATCCAGTTATTAAAACAAACAAAAAGACACATTTACGTTCTCATTAATTATTGTAACCAATTTTATTTAAATATAGCCTCGAGCAGCCGTTCCGGGTTCAAACTGGAAAGAAAGCAGCTCAACGGCCAAAATCCCAAATCTTTACAAAGTGACTTCAGCTGGTTTCATTGTGTCTAAAGAAGCACTGAGAACAATCACACACCTGTTCCACCACCACCATGTCTGAAGTCCCGACAGTCACACTTCTTGGCATTTGGAGAAATGTTTCAACACAACAGTACTGCTCTTATGAAAAGCATTGTATTCTGTAGAAATATTTCCTTTCATTGGACCAAACCATGAAAAACACGTTTGTGGACAGACTTTTGTAAACACAGTTGAAATATCGATTTCTGCTCCAGTAAAATGGGAGTGACTGATATATGATTGGTTATATTTCCACCAAAAACTTCCATTCACATTGAAACTTTCTGCATGACCGGATGCAACTAAAGGAAAGTGAGAAAATATGTCGTTTTTTTGTAACTTGAGTGATCCGGCCCTTCAGCCCTGCAACCAGCAGCAGCAGCGCAGTAATCAAAGTGCTGTATGGACTCATTCTGATGATGGAAACCAGGAGCTTCAGTGTAAACGTTGGTCGCCTCCGGCTGACTGAAGAACGCGTCGCTGTGATTTAATATCCTTCAGGATGTGACTCACATCTCTGCTGAGTCCGGGAGAACGTTGCCTTCAGGGTACGGCTGGTGTGCAGCGAGAAACAGGCCGAATAAGTAACTACGTTAAAGCTTCAGAGAGGGAGGCTCTGCAGAATATTCAGTCATAACAATTATCGGTCATGTCATAAAAAATGTAGTGGTGTTGTTTTGTTTTGGTCTTTTTTATGTTTCGTGTGCTCTGTTCGGTTTAAAGGGCAGAGAGAGAACAAAGGGAAATGATGAAGTAATGTTTGTCTCACTTCATTTTGTCCTGCAGCCATTTACACACAAACACACTAAAACACACACAAACACACACAAAAACACACACACACGCAAAGTTGTTTTAGTCTTTCAATAGTCGGTGAGTTCAGTTGTGAGGAGTTTAAAGGTCGTCTCCATGTGCGTTGTTTTTCTGTGTTTTTCAGATGTTAACGCCCACTCAGACGTTAGCAAAAATGTAAATGTAATAAATTAAGGGGAGACTAACAAATAGATATCAACATGAAACTTCATCAGTTGATTACTGACATTAAGACGATTCTTTTTTCATTACAGGTTTTCTGAAACGTTATGTTATATACTGGTATAGTTGTTATACTAATACTACTATCATATCGAAATCCATCAAACACACCAGACGGATTTGAGGACTTAGAGTGAAACTGTTAAGAATTATATGACCCTTGTTCCAGTTTTTATATTCTTATATATTCTATATTATATATCGACTGAATCAGAGGGATTTATATTTTTAGATATTCTGTATTGTATCTCCACATCAGTACAGGCTGCTGTGGAGACTCTTAGTCTGGAGTCATAACATATACATAACGATGCCTTTAGCATCAGACTGCTGATATGAAGTGGCGTATATGTATTGTTGGATATAATATGCTGCTGTTGTTGACAGGTTCATTCTCTACGCTGCTGTAGTTGTTGTTGTTGTTGTTGTTGTTGTTGTTCTCAGGTGAACAGATGGAGAACATGTGGACTGAAATGTGAGCAGACAGGCGGGTTCTCTCTCAGCTCAGGGGAACAGAAATGTTCACAGCTGTTGTTAACGTTCGTCTCCTCGTGAGCCTCCAGTGACCACTTCATATCTATATGAACATAAACATAAACGCCATTTATGTTTGCAAAGACCAAATGTGAAGGGAGGAGCAATGCACTTCCTGTACCTAGTCTGCTGCTGCAAATAATAATAATAATAATAATAATAATAATAATAATAATAATAATAATAAGTAATAATAATGCAATTAATAATAAAAATGGTAGTAATAATAATACTAATACAAATAATAATAGTAGTAATAAAATAAATAAAGGGTGTAATAATAATAATAATAATAATAATAAAAATGATAGTAATAAAAATAATACAAATAATAATAGTAGTAATAAAAACAATGGTAGTAATAAAAATAAAAATGGTAAATAAAAATAATAATAATATTATTAAATGGTAGTAAAAGTAATTATTATAATTATAATAATAATAATAATAACGTCAAATGATTTTTCCCCCAAGAGACAATTGTTCGTTCCCCGTGAGAAACAATAAGTCAACATTGATGTTTTTTTCACGTAACTGTTGTACTTCAGTAACACACAAAGTCATTTCATCGTAAGCCATGATC
This sequence comes from Anoplopoma fimbria, assembly GCF_027596085.1. Classification (NCBI taxonomy): domain Eukaryota; kingdom Metazoa; phylum Chordata; class Actinopteri; order Perciformes; family Anoplopomatidae; genus Anoplopoma; species Anoplopoma fimbria. Next base: position 2,102,048 of record NC_072471.1, on the reverse strand, counting down.
TTTTTTCCAAAACCTAACAAAGCATTTGACAATATTTTCCCAAACCTAGCTAAGTGGTTTCCTGTGAGGACTAAAGTTTTTTTTAAATGCACAAAAGTTGAGGAGTACCTTTTTTCTAAGATATGATGCAAACCGTTGTGTGAGGATACATTGCATATTTTAATGTGTGTCCTGTTGGCAATATGACAACTATTGTTCCATTATTGCAACATTTAACCTGCAATACCTGTTTGGGCCATTTGAGGGCAGAAGAAACAAGTGAAGACACATTAACATATAATCATCTTTTAAGTTAAACTCATTAGCAAAACGTTCCTTATTTCCACATTGTTCTGAAGGACATTTATACATAGTGTCCATTAGTTATTTCTAGGTGAGGTGAGCAGCTGTGTTTCAGTGATTTGTGAAGGTCATAAACAAGATGTGTGCCCAGATGTGGTCAAGTGATTCAGACAGGTGACAGATTACAGATGAGATCTCAGGTGACATCTGGAGGTCAGATATAGTTTTGTGTGCAGTCATTTGTGCAGAGACCGCCGTAGGTTATATAAAGGAGACGGGTGGAGCTGATGGTGTTATATGTAGACCGCAAGCTCGTCTGCAAACGTGTGTGCAAAGAAGAAAAGGCGCGTGTTCATCGTGCAGCTGTGTATTCAATGTCCTGGTGTGTTTAGATGTGTGTGTGTGTGTGTGTGTGTGTGTGTGTGTGTGTGTGTGTGTGCAGTTAAATCAACACAAACACAATCAGCTCATTCTATCGACTGATTATCGTGAACGTCTCAGCTGACTGTTAATTAAAACAAGCAAAGAAAAACACTTGGACCGGATTCAGGAAAAACAGAGACTCACGCTCGTCATCTGTTGATTGCTCTCTCTCTCTCTCGCCCTCGCTCTCTCTCTCTCATTAATTCAACCATATGCAGGAGGAAATAGCACACAGTGTGTATTTTGGCTGGCTGACAGCAGAGAAGGCTTTTCAACACACACACACACACACACACACACACACACACACACACACACACACACACACACACACACACACACACACACACACACAAACACACACAACTATATTTGTATCACTGCAATCCCCAAAGGGACGTACTCAGTTTATTTACTGACACCGTAACATTAACCATGTAAAGACCACAGCTACATATCTAGTAAAACCCAACACCCTTTAAGAGATTTCAGTCTGAAGAACCCAGACTCTGTTTTGTGTCGGTGAATCTTTAGTATTTGTGACTAAATGAATGATTTCCTCATATTTGCATATTAATTACCTGCTAGTGTGACCTTCGTGTTCTCTTCACATCGAGCAGTGACAGTCTTCATGCTTCACGCCTTCTGTCTGAGCTCGTCTTAATAAGTCTTCTGCAGTGATAAATGAGTAGCGCCGACTGCAGACAGATTAGAATTCTGTTCGTGATGCCAAGACGTTTAAGGACATAAACTGCTTTCCTATGAAAAGAACAAAAAGAGATTTGCTTGTTAAAACAAGTCCCCAACTATGCTTCACACTTCTCCTACCCACCAGACAGAAAATATACAAACATCTGGGTTTTGTCTTTAGCTAGGCTCGAACATTGTGCAAACTTTGCCGAGAAGAAGTTTGAAAGAGAGAACAGATATAGAAAAAAAAATGAAAACCAGCGTAACATTTGCACTGTTTACTAACCCTGTTGTGTTTACGTGTATAAGAACCCATTGGTTTGTGGACTTCCATTTTGAAACCTCTTGCATGGTTGTTGGACCCGCCGCCATCTTGGTTTTTGGCTGTCGCCATCTTGTTTTTTTTGCACAGGGAGTGACACAAGACGTTGGAGAAAAAACACATTGTGCTAAGAGTTTAAGTTTTAAGAAGAAAATAAGAACGCTCTGGTGTCGACATGTCAATCAGTGTGTAGCCCCGCCCTAAAGCATCCCCTGCTTTATGGTCTGTTTGACTCTAAATGGAGCATCATTTACTAAATGAACATCATGCTGTATTGAAGAAGACTTGAAACTAGAGATTGAGACCATAAACTCATGTTTACAATGTTTACTGAGGGAATAAATCAAGAGAGAAGTAGAGTCATTTTCTCATAGACTTCTATACAACCAGAGGAGTCGCCCCCTGGTGGACAGCAGAGAGAATGCAGCTTTAAGACACTTCAGCATATGGATCCCTGATGTGAAAGGAGTCTATCGCCTATTTTTAGTGTTTAAAAAACTGACGTACATCCTAATTTTGGTGGAAAAATGATTCCAGTGGTCCAATAAAATTCTTGAAATGATTCATACCGTTAAAGTTCTACACTTTGTCCTCACAAGGACACAAGTAGAAGGGTAAACACACTTCCACACACTGCTGCATGTGTGTGTTGAGGCTCTCAGGCTGTATATATTTCTCTGCAGTGTTTTGGTTCAAAGTGGATAATTTATTACTGCAGACCATGTTTGCATAGAGTTCATTAGAATACAAGGAGCCATAAATCACCTCATTGTTCTCTCTCTCTCTACCTGTCTCACTCCTTTTCTTTCTCTTATTTTAGCTCCACCTCTCTCTCTCTCTGTCTCTTTGTTTTATTTTATATTTGTCTCTCTGATTCTCCATCGGTTCAGTCTGGAGTCACAGAATCATTTATTTTATCTACAGGTTTTTATCTGCTTTTGTCTTAAACAAGAGAAAAATTCAATTCACGATGAATCTTATCGGACAATTTCGATGAAATATTGAAAATCTGCAACTGTGTGAAGCTTCATTAAACCAAAATGATGTTTTCAGGGTAATAATAAAACCTTCAATCTCAGACATTAATGTGATAGCTGTATAAACACCAAATTAGAATAACCTAGATCTATAATTGGGTCATGTATATTTATTTATATATAAGGATATTTCTGAAAAACACAATTATAAGTTACATTTGAAACAGTTTTTTTTGTTCGGAATCTAAAGAGAGCCTCTGAGGAAAATATTTTCTTCAGATTCTTTATTAAACTGAACACAAACTGCTGCAGTTCTGAAGGACAGGCGGGTTTAATCAATAACAGTGTGTGTGTGAGAGGAATACAGTTATATATAGCTCTGTGTGTGTGTGTGTGTGTGTGTGTGTGTGTGTGTGTGTGTGTGTGTGTGTGTGTGTGTGTGTGTGTGTGTGTGTGTGTGTGTGTGTGTGTTGTGCTACCTCCTGCTCATGTCCGAGGCTAATTACCGACCATAAACAAACATCTAACACCCTGAGTGTGTGTGTGTGTGTGAGTGTGTATGTTTGTGTGTGTGTGTGTATGTGTGTGTGTGAGGCATATTAGTGAGGCTGAACACACACTCCTGCAGACACTAAACAGCAGGTTGTCACATATACACATACACACACCTTGTAAACAGTTATAATGAGTCACAAACAAAGTGGTGCTTCACTTCTGCTCTATACTATATTGTATATCATTATGTGTTTTAATTTGGCGAATACGATACCAAAGACAAACTCAAACAGTGTGCAGCTAACCCCAACAATTCATAGACAAAATATGCGTTAACTTGAGGTTGCAGCCAAATAAAAAGGCACTGAATAGAAATAATGATCCGCTCTGTTCTCTCTGCTCTCGGCTCCGGGTTGTAATCCCACAGACTCTCAGCAGCTGGGAAGCAAGACAGTGGAACTTCTTGGATATTGAGTTTTTTTGCAGTGTTTATTCATGGGAAAACTGCGACCTTCACTGTACATTTATCGTTGACAGGGAAATATATCAGGATCATTACTGGACTGATGTTTGACGACGCTAACCTAAGAGTGCAAATGTGGACATGAACCATCCCCAATGCTGAGTGGACGCGAGATTCTAAACTGAAGCAGTTGGTGATCACTTTGTGGCCGGTTAAAAGGAGTCAGGTGTTTTTTTAAAAGTGTGAATAGAACAGGAAAGCAACCACAAGAGGTCTTTGCGCATACAGTCATAAATGTGCATGAATATCAGGCTGCTGGGTCCAGCAGAATGCAATTCTTAGGTGTATGTAAAAATGTATGACTCAGTAGGAATCAGAAACAGAAATAGATGATTGTTGGTTTTTGGTTTGTTAGCAATAAGAAACATAAAGAATAAAAGCAGCCTCATGCTTTAAATAATATAAACACTATTCAGCCCAATGCGCTTTGTTCGTATTTTATTTACGATACACCATGATTTATTCATGTTGTGTGCATGTTTATGTAAGATAGCCTTCATAAGGTAAAGTTGTTTCCTATTGGAGGTGTCATGTGTAGTTCACTACAGTACGGAGTTCTCAGTGTTTAGCATTCAGTGTCACATCTTGTTGTTCTCCCTGTCTGTCTGTCGTTAGGCTGAATCGTTACGCTCTGATTCGTTGACGTCTGATTCGAAACACACACACACACACACACACACACACACACACACACACACACACACACACACACACACACACACACACACACACAACACACAACACAAACAAACACAAACAAACCGATCTGTTTTTGTAAAATAGAGGTTTCATGGTTGTGACAGATTGGTTTTGCCAGCCGGCTTTAAATCGCAATTTAGGCATCACGCACACATGCACATGAATAATGGAAAACCAGAATACGAGAACCGATCAGAGTCACAGAGCTGAACACACTGAACGGCTCTCAGCCAACAGTTGACTGAAGAGACTTTTCAAAAGATCTTCTCAATGATTACGTTGAAATCAGTGATTCAGTCGAGCTTTTTTTGTGCAGAGGAAAACTGATAAAATGGGACTTCACTTCAGTCTAAAGCTCCAGAAAGTCCAATCTGTTCTGTTCACCTTGAGCAGAACTTTGCAGCTAGGCTCTTACCCTGTCTCTAACAGGTCCAAAACACTGAAACAAGTATATTAGCCTAGAAACAGCTGGTCTAGAACTCTAAAGTGAGGATTTTACCCACATACTCCACAGCCAGGCTATAAGCTAAGGTTCAACATAGCCAGAACTCTGCGTCTAGCCTCTTAGCCTGGATCCAACTGGTCTAAAACCATGCAACAAGCCTCTTAACCTGGATCCAACTGGTCTAAAACCATGCAACAAGCCTCTTAGCCTGGATCCAACTGGTCTAAAACCATGCAACAAGCTCTGCAGCAATCTTCTTGGCATGGATATAACTGAAGCCCATGTTCAACGTGGCCAAAACTCTGCAGTCAGTCTCCAAGCCTTGATCCAATTGATCAATATAGGAAAGGCTCTCAGCACGGATCCAACTGGTCTAGAACTCTTTAGAAAGGGTCTTATACCAGGTCCAAGTAGTCTAGATGCAGTAAGGTACTTGGGTCAGGTCTAACTGGCCAAGAAATTTGCTTCCAGAACCAAAAGACCCAGAGCAGGCTGATTTGTCTGGTTCAAGTCCTGGTCCAGGTGAAGATTACTGATCCTATTGGCTTAAAAAGTTACTTTGTACACATTGAATCGGTCCAGAACTCTACAGGCGGGTCTTTATAGTCCTGATGCAGCGTGTTTTTTTTATCCTGGGTCCAGCTGTCTTATCCCAGCTTGTCATGGTCCAGATGCAGTGGGTTTTGATTACAGTTCTGTTGGTCTACAGTGTTACTCTGCAACACAGGCTTCTATCCAAATCAGGCTGCAGAAACGTATCAACATTTGGTCATTGACCTCCATTAAATCCACGACCTGCCCGTCACACACAGATTCATTAAGCAGGAGATTTAAGCGTTTGCTTCAACTGTTCATCCAGTCAGGGTTGAAGACCCTGTGGAACTCTTTCTAATTTCACAGATGTGTAGATGTAAACAGTATTTGTGCCAAATGACAACTGAGCCACATTTGGTGTTGGCTGTCATGGAGCTGTGAGGAGCTCCATCCAAACAGAGAGTGTAAATCAGATTCAGTCCCTCTGCTGAAGAGAGGGATGAATATTTATCAGCGAGGGTCAGACGGAGGGAGGGAGGAGAGGAAGAGGAGGATGATCAAAGGCACAGATCGGCTTTGTTCTGGAGAGATAGACAGAGAGAGAGAGACGGGAGGATAGATGAGATGAGAGAGAGACATAGAGGTGAAGGAAAGAAAAGACGGAATGTGTTATTCTGCATTTTTCCTTCTTTCTGACTCATTGCGTCATTGCATAATTAGTTTGAATTGTATGTTTTTTGCATGCCAGTTTCTTCAACGTAATTTCTCATTGTCATTGTTACTTGTTTCTCCCAACACTTTGTTTTAGAATCAAAATGTGTTTTTTGACTATTGGAGGTCAACACAAACTTGATATTTCCTGGTGTAACAACTTAATTATTTTAGTTTACTGACGGACTGCACCGCCTCTAATTGATGGAGGTTGTTGAAGGTGTTTGCGCCCAGAGAACAAGGTGTTCAGGCACCAAATTGAAAAAAAGAAAATCCTGTGACTTCCTGTGTAGGTTTTACTCACAATATTCTGCTAAAGAAGACGCTGGCTTTGAGTATCAATCAAAGATAATGCAGTAAAGGAGTTTTGCTTTTATTAACAGCGTCTCTTGAATTTTCCAGATTTAACTGCTAACGTCACCATCACCTGCCTATTGACTCATCTAGCAAACATCCCACTGACTTCCTGTTTGCATCCATCTCATTTAGCTTTTCTTCTTTTTTTCTTTTCTGCCAAAAACTGTTCTTCAGCTGCTTGTTGTTCGACCATCTTAACCTCCGTTGCTAACTTTGCTTGGCTGCCATTTGATGCAGAAAAGGGTCAAAACTCCTGCAAAAGTTGAAGTAGAAACAACAACTTGCCGTTTGGTGTTGGACAGCTACTGAGCCATAAATACATGTGCCAAAAAACGAAAACTTTGAAATAAAAGAGGCAAAGAAAATCTCCAATCTCCATTTTCTTTGGGCTTCTGAATCATAATATTCATTGAACATTTGAATCCTGTTTTATTTTTCCTGTTTGTCCAAAACTACGTGAAGAGTTAAAGAACCCCCATTAAAACATGCATCATCTCTGATACAGCAAGAGCCGGATCCATGCTTCTCATTTTTACATTTTATAAGCTGCATTGACATTTATTTTGTGAGATAGCAAAACTACAAAATGACCAATTTCTATAAAAAACAACATTTTTATTCACAGTAACCAAGTGTTGGTGGTGTCAGAGGCATCATGTGTGTTTCCGTTCAGCATTCATCCGCCTGTCTCTGGTATCTTCTTGGCTTTTCCTAAATCTTACCCAGAGACCTCCCTCCGTCTCTGCGTTTCCTGACTCATCATCTCTCTGAATCCTCCGCCTCAGCAGTCTCTCCGCTTCAGCTTTGCATCCTCACCGTTTCCTCCTCCTTCATCACTTCACAAACCCTGCCCACGATGCACGCGCGTAGCCACGGCAACAGCAGAACCATAGCAACCCGAGTCAACTTCCCCCGGCAGAAAGGAGCCGACCCACTGGAGGCTTGTTTTTTTTGTTTTTTATGTTTTTTAATGAGTCTGAAACAGGATGAGAGATGACAGGACGGCTAATGAAAACAAAGCGTGTGGTGGAAACTACAGAAGGCGTCATTTTTAATCATTCCAGAAGTCGTAACAGCGACAGAGGATTAGCTCTTTTCATTGACTCTGTCGCTGTGGAACTAAAAGGCTCTCCAGTGTGGAGTTAATTATATTTACTGTTTGTCGGGAGGCGTTAACACACTGTACCAGCGTGGAACCAATTTGATGAAAAGTGAGAAGTTACCGACCCGCTGCTAACATTAGCAGCCAGCTGGATAAAGAATGAAATCCCTTCAAAGCAGGAGAACAAAATGAATCAAATGTAAACCGTCATGTTTAATGAAAGAGGAGCTCAGCAGCAGTTTGATGGAGGCCGAAAATCAAAGAGCTGAAAACTGACTTCACTGCGGTTTGATCAGAATGTCTAATAATTAAAGAGAAAAACCTCCCTAACACTCATTTGATCCTCAGTTTTCCCAAAAGATTGAATAGGTCCGCCTGGTCTTAAGGGTTTCTGACTTTCTTTAGAGACCTGAGGTTATTGCTAAAGTAAAATCCATCACATGCAGACATTTCATTCTATTTATCAGATGTTTGACTTGAGAGAGGATTCTAGTTGGCAGCAGTAAAGTATACAGATATTTTACTAGAGTAAAAGTAGCTACAGTCTAAAAGTACTCGGATGCAGGTAAAAGTCCTGTATTAAATATGTTACGAAAAATACAGTATTATCATCAAAATATACTGAAAAGTACCAAAAGTAAAGGTACTCATAATGCAGATTGATAAATATGGTATTACTGGATTAAATCTATGCAGAGAGGAAAATGATGTCATTTTGATTGTGGGCTGAACTGTCCCTTTAATGCATCAATGAGTAATATAAGATAAATCATTCTGAAATGGGCCATTCTGCAGAAAAGTACTTTTACTTTTGGTGCTTCAAGTATATGTTGATGCTAATACTTTTGTACTTTTAATAACATTTTGAATGCAAGACTTTTACATAGATAGCTTTTGGGGGGATTTTTGAACTGCCCCTTTAATGTGTTCTTTACTTAGCTGTTACAGCTGGTAGAGAAGTAGCTCATTTATATAACTTCATATACTGCTGGAAAATGTACCTATAATATTATGTATTTATTTATCATTTTTTTTATCATAATCAAAATCTACAAAGTACCTTAAGTTGAGAAATAAATGCAGTTTAGTAAAAAGTACAATATTTGAAACCATGGCAAGAAAATACTCAAGTACCTTGAAGTTGTACTTATGTAGAGTACTTGAGGATATGTACTTAGTTACTTTTTGGACATTTTCTGATGGAGCCACTTCATCAGACGGATTACATGAAATGCATTATTTGAAGGAAGAAATATCTCAAATATTTATGCAATATGTATTGAAATCTGTCTTTTCTTTTAAAAAAGTAAAAATGAGATATTTTTTAATGTTCTGCAGATTGTTTTTTAAACATTTGAAGGTGGAGTAGTGACCTCCTCATCATGTCACTGCTGCTTCATCTGTTGGTGTTTAGTTTCCCACAAACCTCAGTTGGTCTCCAGTGAGACTGGAGCTCTGCCTCGGGGAGTTTATAGAGACGCCTGTTGAGCCAGGCAGCTGCTGAACAGCCTGCCCAGCTCCCACAGGGTGGTCGGTTTGAATCCTTGCCCGGACATGGAGGCCTGCCAGAGAGAGGAGGAAGTTAGTGTGCATGTGTGGAATCGTACTGGTTCATCTGCAGCAGACATATTGTTATTGTTATTATTCACATTAAAAACAATCATCCATTTCTGATGCACAATGGGAGCCCCTTGGTTTATACTGGTTACAGTCTCTGTCCCAGTTTAGCCCCAGTTGGCTCCAGTACCTAACTGTACACGGGCCAGTGTCGTTGTTGGTTTGAGGAGGAGGTTGTTTGTTTTGTGCTTTACACTAATGACTTTGTGCGACATAATTAAACACGACTTCTTTCAACTTCAGGATGAAGTGATGCAAATAGGACTTAAACACACACACACACACACACACACACACACACACACACACACACACACACACACACACACACACACACACACACACCCACACACACACATGCACAGCCTCGCTTTCTCTCTACTTTACATACAGACTTTGATCAGTTGAAGGACAATTTACTGCAGGAACACTGAGCACTGCCAAATATGCATACACACACATTCACACACATACACGCACACACATACACACATACACACACACACACACACACACACACACACACACACACACACACACACACACACACACACACACACACACAACTTTGTGTCTCTTTCCTGCTTTAATGGCGCTTTAAAGAGGTAAACTTTTTCTTTTTTTAAGATCGTGTGCCATCCGCTCTGCAGCTGAAGCTCTAAAGGGAACATTCAGACTCGGAGAGAAAGCTGGCAGCGACACGCATTTGTTCCCAAATGTTACACCGTTTTCATTCAGGCCGCGTTGCCAGGAGACCGCCTCGGTCCAAAGGCATTACTCTCGCGTTCGTACGTTCCACTATCAGCAAAGTTCAGTCTATTTTTTCTTTCTACATGCTCCGCTTTCATTAAACTTCCCGGTTGGAATGATGCAGGAATCGAGCCGAGCGCCAAAACACAACGGCTGGCTTTTGTTAAACTTTGGACCAACGTTGCTGGTTTTCCTCTCCAACTATTGAATTGATTGCTCTGAACTTTTATACATACATTCATGTTCCCCAGATGATTAATCCTACTGACTTCGGTCATCCCCTGTCTCTGGCACAATCATGAGGTTTACATTGTTGTTTTTTGTGAAATACTTTAACAACTGTTGGATTAATTGCTTTGAAATGAGGTTCAGACATTCATGTTCCCCATAGGATGAATCCTGCTGACTTTGGTGATATCGTGACTTTTCTGCTGGTCCCGACAATAGTTGGATTTTGTTGTTTTTTGTGAAATATTTTAACAAATGCTAGATGGACTGCCATGAAATGAAGTTCAGACATTCATGCTCTCCAGAGGATGAATCCTACTGACTTTGGTGATCCCCTGTCTCTGGCGCAACCAGACCAAATAAATATTTTTATCTGACAGAACAACATGTAATCGTTTGTGCTTTGTGTCTTTCAGTGGTTTGGTGATCTGGTGACTCCGGTCTGGTGGGAGGACGTCTGGTTAAAAGAAGGTTTTGCTCATTTCTTCGAGTACGTCGGCACCGACTTCCTCTTCCCGAAGTGGAACATGGTGAGTAAAAAAAAGTTCAATTCATTTTAAATGAGTTATTCATTTGTTCATTACACTCATCCAATCTTCCTGTTAGGTTCTCAACTACAACAATGCGCTTTATTGCATACTTCTTTAATTCATTTTTTCCCCGATCTTTTACATTACATTACATTACATTACAGTCATTTAGCAGACGCTTTTATCCAAAGCGACTTATTTAAGACAAACAGAAAATAAAGCTTTCAGCTCAGCATGTTGAAGTTTGCTCATGAAATTTAATTTGTTTGCCTTCTGGTGGTTTTAGGAGAGTTAGAAGTTCAGCTCGAGGCTACAGTCAGTCAGATATAAACTAGACTTTGGATTAAAACATTTAAAAGTCTCCAGACACCAAATACAACACAAAGAAACCAAAGAAACATTCTAATCTGAATATTTTTTACGAAAAGATAAAAACAAACAGCTAATAAGTAGAGGATCTCTCTGTGGACTTGACGGTTGTGTTTTGGCACATCATCGTTTCCATTGGTAGGAGTTCTGAGGATAATCCAGAGTAACCGGGGTGCTTTTTGTGGACACGTTGAGTAAGTTAAACTAAACCCCATTCAGCACCATTGTACTGGTGGTGATGGCAAAATAAACTGAAAATGTCTGCATTGTTAGAAACCACCGCCAGAGAGAGAGAAATGTGTTTTTCTGACTCTCAGCTCCAAGCTTATTTGTTCCTCCTGAAGACGCAAATATTTAAAAACACAATATATAGTTTTATATTTTAAAAGGTTCAGTAATTTCCATAAACAGCTGGTCACTTACATTTTTAGGAAACAAACAGGAGAAAATAGGGCCTTTCTTGGGGACTATTTTCAGCGGCAGATTAATCCACATTTGGTGCTCTAGTGAGTATTTGTATGTGCAGTGACCTTAAGCAGTGACCTACAGTGTGTGAGTTCATGGTGATGAAGAGCAACAGTGAGGCTCATTGATGTGTTTTTATGGCGATCAATGGTTTAGAGAAAGTAGAAATACCACACAATACTTGTATTTAGATACATTCCAGGCTAGTTTTGTTTTTTTACATGGGATTTGTTGACAGTAAGAGAAATATAGAACATCGGTTGACTTATACTTCAAGAAGAGAAGTCAACTACCAATTCAAAGGTAAATATTTGTCGGAAACATCCAATCACATCGCCTCAAATTGTGTTTTATGTGCCACTAACGGTAAACTAAAGCTAAAGACGTCGCCTCATCATACATTATGGTGTTTAAATACGTTCATTTTTAGATTCTCTGCATATTTTGGATATAATTCTGCAGCTATGGTGCCATTTTTTGGTTAACAACTAAAACCAAAGCAACGGCAGATGAATGTCATGGTTTCTGAATTATTTAGAGCGAATGAACCCTACCACTAGCTGATTGTCACATCATTAACCTTTAGGAACTTTGGATTATTCAGCAGCATGAAAATCTTTGTTACTGCCCAGCGAAAACCATTTATATCCAAATTTAGAGGTTTTGCTTTTTTCAGATGAACTCCTCTATAGATTGAGTAATTCTTCTTCCTCTGAGGATGACATACAGTCAGCTACAGACCTGCCTGCTGCTCAGCTTCTATACCATCTTGTTTCTCTTTGTTGTATAAAACTTTACGTAACGTATGAAACGCTTTGGACATGCAGCGTGTGTTCATAAGAAGAAAGTTAAAAGTGTCTTTTGAGTAGGAGGAAGTCCTGACTCCTCCTGAACTCTTGCACCTTCTTCCACTCGAACGGATCAATGCGTGATTCCTCCGTCTCTCAAAGTGTTTTCCTGCAGATAATATTCAGCCCCGAATCTGCAGCAGGTGAAATCCGATGTTATTAAATTCCACTCGTAGACGAGTGAGTCAGCTCAAAACACAATCAAATCACAAAATAATAATTCAAATTTGCTCAAAGAGTCCCAGACCTCTCGTTCCTCCCAGACAGACAATTCAATGAGAACTTCTCTGAGAAACGGTGCAGGACTTTAAATTACAGCGCACTCACACTTCCTCCTGCTTTGTTTCCGCCGACGAACGTTGTGATTTACTTCCAATATATAAATGTGCTACACCAGAAACACCTTATCTCCCGCACGCACACACAGTCTGCTACTGAGCGACATGGCATTTTTAAATCCCTGTTACTGTGGTTCTGCAAGGCTGGACGCTTTAATAGAAACAAAGTGTTTCTCCAATAACCAGCACAACGATGATAAAGCGGTCTGTTCCTGATAAAGCAATTTATTTCTAATACAGGGTTTTTATTTAAAAAGCCGTTTCCATCAGCAGTGAGTCACAGCGCTGCAGGAAGAGGAACAGGAAATTAATCACAAATGAAGACGTGACAAGGGAGGAAATACACCTTGTGTTGTTCTGTATTCAGCCAATCAGTCGATCCCTTAGCCAATCAGGTAGCGTTCCGTTTAAGATCCTGTCCTGTTTACCTCCCTAAATAACCTTAGATAATGACTTTAATCTATACAAAGTTTGTCACCAGAGGTGTGTTTAAACGTTTTACTACTGATGTCTGTCTGTGCACTATCCTAAAGATTCAAATGTAACCATGGCGAGCTAGATTTGTTACAACTTTAAAAGCAAATCACAGTCTAATACTAAAATTCAGACGTGTATAGAAAGGAAAACAGTTAGCGAAGCAAAACCGGAAAAAGAAACATGAAACCTCCAGCTCAGCGCGGACTGATCAGTAGAGTTTGGACCAAAACCAAACCCTTAAGCTTCTTTCCTCTGTCTACCCAAACAAACCACACTACATATGTTTATATGTTTCTCTAACAAACACAGGACTTTCACTAAGGGGATCAGTGTTCGTGTCTCGTGTGAATCGTGAGTTGTTACGTACACAGCTTACTTTACAAGCATACTTATTTTAAGATAAACCATTATGTTTTTTCTAACCCTAACTAAGTGGTTTTGTTGCCTTAACCTAACTGCCATGTTTCACAATGTTAACCACGACCTTTTCACAGCCTTAAACATGTTTAACAAGGCTAACCACGTTACTAGGTAAATGTCTTACATAATTAAAAACCTGACCTTTTATAAACGCTAACCCCGTGACACAATGTTAACCATGTGCTACAACATTAACCATGTGTTACAACATTAACCATGTGTTACAACATTAACATGTTACAACATTAACCATGTGTTACAACATTAACATGTTACAACATTAACCATGTGCTACAACATTAACCATGTGTACAACATTAACATGTTACAACATTAACATGTGTTAACATGTTACAACATTAACATGTTACAACATTAACCATGTGCTACAACATTAACATGTTACAACATTAACCATGTGTTACAACATTAACCATGTGTTACAACATTAACCATGTGCTACAACATTAACATGTTACAACATTAACCATGTGTTACAACATTAACATGTTACAACATTAACATGTTACAACATTAACATGTTACAACATTAACCATGTGTTACAACATTAACATGTTACAACATTAACATGTTACAACATTAACCATGTGTTACAACATTAACCATGTGTTACAACATTAACCATGTGTTACAACATTAACATGTTACAACATTAACATGTTACAACATTAACATGTTACAACATTAACCATGTGCTACAACATTAACATGTTACAACATTAACATGTTACAACATTAACCATGTGTTACAACATTAACATGTTACAACATTAACCATGTGTTACAACATTAACCATGTGTTACAACATTAACATGTTACAACATTAACATGTGTTACAACATTAACATGTTACAACATTAACCATGTGTTAACAACATTAACATGTTACAACATTAACAACATTAACATGTTACAACATTAACCATGTGTTACAACATTAACATGTTACAACATTAACCATGTGTACAACATTAAACATTAAAAACATGTGTTACAACTCAAAACGTTAACATTCAACATGTTTACAACATTAACATGTTACAACATTAACCATGTGTTACAACATTAACCATGTGTTACAACGTTAAAAACCTGACTGTTGAAGAATGTTAACCATGTGTCACAATGTTAACCACATATAACAACCTTAACAACGTCTACAACTTTAACCATGACTGTTTCACAACCTTAAACATGTTTAACAACGCTAACCACGTGTTACAAAGTAAACGTCTTACAAAAATAAAAACCCGACCTTTTAAAAAACACTAACCACGTGTCACAATATTGACCATGTGCTAAAACATTAACGTGGTACAACATTAAAAACCAGACCAATTAAAAATTCAGACCAATTAAAAATTCTAACCATGTCTAAAAAGTTGTTAACCACGTCTGTACAACTTTTCAACCCTGAACATTCACATCAGTAATCATATATATACATACTTGTTTTACACTGTGCAATAATAGTTAAAAAAGTTTTTATTTTTCACAATCATTAACCAGATACTATGTCTAAAGATGATCTTCTTCTACGCTCTTGTTGTCAAGCCTGCAAATTTTACTAATAAAGGATTATCTTATTAATTACTTATCTTATCTTATCTTTCAGACATTGTCTGGAACTGTAGACTCTCTGCTTCAGTGTCCTTTGTATGTCTAAATTGTAAGGACATATTGCACCCTCAGCTGCATGTTGTATAAAAACTCATCTGGCAGAACATTATAAACCAGCAGCTTGTTTCTCATTTAGCTGTTTTTTTTTCAATTCAGATGCAGCAAGGTCGCTTCCTCACCTCTGACTTTCTTCTTTTTTTTGGGGGGGGGGTTTGCACCAAAAGTTAAGCTGTCAAATTATCACAATCAGCTCTACATGGAGCCAGGGAGGGGAAATCAAATGTGAAAGGAAGTCTTTATCAGGCCTGATGGGTCTATTTATTATACTTGATGGTCACAAAGAGCGTGTTAAAAAGTAATTGGTTTGGAGCAGCCAAGGCTGCAACGAGACCTCAAATGACATAAATACTGAAGGATAGGCAGAACAAGTTCAACTAACCGCTTTAACACCAGCATGAACAAAGCAAACTCACAAGACTTCTTTTAAAAATCTACCAAACAGGTATGAAAGCAACCCAAGATGAAGCATGCCATTAAACCTCTCTAGGGTTCTAACTAATTCACTTACTACTTCAGCAGAGTTCATGAGAGGGATTACACCACTTCAACATAATAGCCTGCATCTCTTATAAGTCCAATAAAAGACCACATAGTGACTGTTTCATGTACGTAATTCTGTTTACGACAAACAACATTGTGTTCGCATCTGCATTAAAGCAGCATGAACACAACTGTGAAATACAGGTTTGTAGAAAGTAGTGTTTGGTTTCCAAGTGCAGTAAAAAGTTAAAGAAAAGTGATAACATGCAGAACAAATTCTGAAATTCAGACTTTTTTTCCAGCAATGGTCCAAGATTTAATTGGTGTTCTTTGGATTATGAAATACCAGTACAATGTGTTTTTATACACTGAGCACAAATCATAATGTGTGTTTTGTGTGGACACAATAGAGCAGTAATGAGGGACTGACCTTAACTCTACCTCAACAAAAAAACAACAGCTGGGAGAATAAGTGGACAATCACTGAGATTAACTAACTTTCTGCTTTCTACATGGCAGAGCCAGATATTGTACTTTTTACTCCAATAGATATTTATTCATTTACTTTAACTGTTTTTCTTGTTAGTCTGCAAATTAAGATTCTTCATTAAAAACCAATACATATATTTAATTGTTATAAACTAAACTAATTAGTTTAAATTATCAATTATAACATTCAGATTGTGTAGACTTCATCTCTTAATGCATCATTAATAGTAAGAGTGCTTTAACATTTAATGCAATTTGTTGCTGAACGACTTTTACTTAAATTATTAAAAAATATATTTTAAACACATAGTTATCACTTTGAAACGTTGATGACTAACATTACGATTTTAAGTTTTCTAAAATGTAATGTTTAAAAATGCCAAATTAGGCATTCTTATTAAATATGTGCTAATTTTCATACATTTACAGAACAGACATTTGAACATTGTATAATTCTAGGTTAAAAATTATTGTTTCATTTTGTTGACATAATATTGTTAAAGGTTTTACAGCGGGCATTTATGATATCTCTTTGTACCTCTCCATATATCAGAAAGAAATTGTCAACAACCATTTAAAAATATCTATTTTCTCATGTTTTTAGTAATAAATGTTGTATAAATCAGGCTATGAATGATATATGAACAAACCCCTCTGTAGAAACCTTCAGAATATAGAGAGGAATGAAGCTGTAAAGTTTGGTGTATGTAAGAGCTACTGAAGTGGAGATTTCTGGATCAGAGTCTGAGAAAAAACTCATTTAGAGAAAACGTCCTTTAAAGAGATGTTTAGTTAAATTACATACATGTTGAAGACTATTATTTTTTGTATTACATGTTTTCTGAAATGTGATGTTTAAATGTGCAAATGAGGCATTATATAATGTTAACATTTGGTTAATTTAGGAGAAATCTACAGACGCAAATAAACAAAGTAGTTAAACAAACACCTAAATGTGTATCTTGGATGTTTTCTTTTCATTAGTCTGAAAGAAGACAAAACAATAGAACAAAATCTCTACGTTGACTTACTGACAATAACAATGTTTTTACTTTTACTGTGTCGCTTTAAGATTTTGACACAGACTGCATTATATATGTATATATTATATCATCTTTTCTGATCACAAACAGGCAGAGAAACAGCGGGTCAGAGGTAAATGTCCACCAACAGATAACTGATGTGAAACAAATAGACTTTGACTCCAGAATCTAAAATATGAAATATTCATGTTTTAAAGAGAGCAGAGAGCAATCGATATTCATCTTCTCCTCGCTGCTCTTCTGCTCTTATAAATTGACACTGAAATTGAGGCTGTATTTAAATTCATCCTCCATTTTTCATTGTCTGTCTGCAGTCAGTTAAACCCATGGCTGGTTTCACCAAGGGGTTAAGTGGTAGCAGATCAAATCATCTATCCTGGTTTATGTCATTTAAAGTAACACGTCCCATATATCTTATAACACAGAACATATCCTGAGAGCCGTTTATGCATAAATATCCAGACAGGATGAGCAGTTTTCTGCCTTATCCCGTAAATTCCATTATAATTCGATATTGTCATTGAAGGATAAATATGAGGATATTCTTTGTTTTCTTACAGTCAACAAATCCCATGAAAATAGTGTGCGTGTGCTACTCACTAGAGCACAAAATGTGGTTTCGTCCACCACTGGAAATAGTCCCAGTCCCCCAGTTTTCCTGGGAGTTGTTGGCAATAATTAAAAAAATGAATATTCTCAGTCGTCTTCAGTGATTTGCACCGTCAGCACATGCACTTGTTACAGCTCAGCTCTCTATGGGGAAAGAGAAGCAACAGTAAACCAGATGGATTTTGCTAAATAAAGTCATTCATTGCAGGATTGATCGCTTTGTAACTTAAGTTAACAAATAGCAACAGAATAGGTGAACAAAGGGAAGAAGGCCTGAGGGGGTTGTTTAACCTATGAGAATAAATAAAACCAAAAAGGAGCTCCTAACTCAGTTTATAAAAAGTCTAACATCCCCGACTCTAAAGAGAATAAAAGAAAAATGAAACCTTTAACGCCCTACTTACTGCTCTCCAAGAACAAGGATATTACAGGGATAGATATTGCAAATTCATAAAGGTGTGACAAATATCTGCTGTGTCATGTTATGTATTCTATGTGGCAACACAGCGTGAATCATCAGTATCGCTGCAGTGACAGCTCTCAGTTTAATAAAGTCTTGTAACTGTTGACCCTAAACTGTGCCACACCTATCAGGCAATGAATCAGCGTTCGGTATGAAAGCACCGTCTGTCATCCAGACATTTTTAAATGACACTGAGGAGGTAAGGAGGACGAAGCACAGGAGTGGAGGAGTGATGGGGTGGAAGTGAAGGAGGACAGAGGGCGTAGACGAGCACGCGTTTAAAAAGTTCAGCAGCTGCTCCTGAACGCAGCCCCGTCCCTCCATCTGCGTGGTAAGTGTTTACACCGACTGTTGGCCCATTAGCCGTCCTCCACATGTGGGTCCGTCTGGTTCAGAATGGCCGCATGGACCAGATGGACCCCCCCTCGTCGCTCTCTCTACAGGTGATTTTAAGTCTGTTAATTAGAGCCGATGTCTCATTTAGTCTGATTCTTTCCCTTCTCATCGAGTCATTTTGGTTTCGTCCAAATGTGCCATCTAACTAATTAACCGATTGTGTAATTTGTGTCCCACGATGCAGCCTGTTTACCTCTGTCTGTGTGTGCGTGTCTGTTGGCTCTAAAATGAAAGCAGTGGTCTGTCTTTACCAAGGAATTAGTCACATGCTTTGAAGGGGGATCAGGAATTAGTCAGATTCACTTCTGTCAGCCAAGAAAAGGATTTATTTCAGACACATAGTTTGGTTCACAGTCGCAGACACTCAGAAGTGCTGCTCCCAGCTGGAGGCTCTGTAGCTGCCTGCCAGCTGGAATCCAGCTTTCAGCTTTTACCCGGGCCACTGGGATATACTACATTAACCTGGACAAGGACATGACACAGGACAGCGCTCCACAGCAGCAATTAAAACCTCCCAAAACGTCATTGGAACCCATCTACTTAGCATCAGTGATATTGGTGACAAGAGGTGCCTGCGAAGAGCTCGAAGGATATTAAAAGACAAAAGCCACCCAGCCATAGTCTGCTCATCTGGACTGTTATACAGATGTATCGGCTGCATTCATACACCGCCCTCTGTATACATTACATTACATTACATTACAGTCATTTAGCAGACGCTTTTCTCCAAAGCGACTTACAGTCAGTAGTATGTTACATATCATTCACCCATTCACACACTGATGACAGGCTACCATCAAGGTGCCACCATCAGACTCTAACTAACATTCATCATCCAGTCCACACCGATGGCAAGCCTTCAGGAGCAACTTGGGGTTAAGTGTCTTGCCCAAGGACACATCGACTGCCGAAGCCGGGTATTGAACCACCGGCCCTCTGATTGGAGAATCAGACAATCTATACAATATAGTTGTTTGTTTTTGCTTTGTAGCAAACTAGGACTACAATCTAAATTTAGTTGTGCAACTCTGTCGTACAATGGAAAATAAAACCTTTTATCAAAATAAGTTTGCATTCCCCATTTACAAAACACCTGGGGATTTTTTTCCTCAGTGGTTTTGTGTTTGCATCTGTTTGGGCGAGCCATTGAAGCAGCTGAATGGCCACTTGATGAACACATTTTTACATCTCTACCTCCTATTCAAGCTGACGACCTGAAGAGAGGTGAGAATGTGCACGGCAGTCGCCTTTTCAAGCAGCTCATACCCATTTGAAAAGAGAGCGAGCCTGAACAAACTCCGTGAGAGTCGATTTGAAAAAGAAAAAGACTCTACTGAGGAACCTTTTCTTCTAAAGTTGTGTGTATTTTGCGAATATAGATTGAAAAGTTATATACAGATGTTGGATGTTTTGCTCACTGTCCACTCGGCCCTCCATTGTTCTTCACAATCAGTCTCTGTACTTCTGATAAGCCAGAAATAACTTCATTACAGAACTCACGGGTCAGTCTCGCATCCCAAAAGTTCTCCACGGCTCTGGCGAGCTCGTGCCTTGTGCGAGGCTTTACATCCCTGCGGATGAAGTTTTTCATCGACTGCCAAACGAGCTTGATAGGGTTCAAATCCGGCGACTGTGGCGGAGTCCTCACCCAGTTGATTCCCTCAGATGCTATACAGGTCGCCGCGGCGGTATGCCTCGGATCGTTGTCCTGGAAGAAGCGGTGTTGTGGCCCAAAATGTTCCCTTATATACGGCGACGCAACTTCTTTGATGATGGCGTTCTCGAAATATTGTCTGTCCATGTTTCCCTCAAATATGACCAAAGGACCTGCACCGAGTTGTGAAATCATCCCCCAGACGTGGAGCTTGAAGGGATGTTTGAGCTGCGGTCTGGCGACACTGTGGCCCGTTCTGGTCAAACAAAAGCGGGTGTTGTGCTCCAGGGTCACCGTGGTCGCGTCCGTGAACAGCCCGTCGTGCCACGTCTCCCCGGACTCCAGCCACTGGAGCGCCTGCCTCAGCCGGGCCTCTTTGTTCAGCTCTTTTGCAATCGGGCAGAAGACGGTCTTTCCGAATTTCCAGCCGAGGTTCCTGCGGGCGCGGCGCACACTGGTCAGGCTCAGCTGAACGCCAAAATCTGCTTCAATTTTCTGCCGTAGAACTTGGGCCTTCATCTTATTGCTGCTCTTTGTCACCTCGTCAATGGCTGTCAGGATATTACTGTGGAGGTCAGGGAAGAGAATTAGACTACTTTGCAGCTGTTTGCAGAGATTGTCACAAAGCTCCACTCTTGCAGTGGTTCATTATTTCGTCTACTTACCTGTGCAGTTTTCTTGGACATGAGCGCCGCGGTTGTCTCTCTTTGAAGTGGTACCTCACAGTCCTCAGCGACACTTTGATGCCGAGCCTTTCAAAGTGTTGCTGGATCTCGTGTGCCGATTTTCCACTTTCCCGCATGAGTCGGATCTGTTGGGAACGCTCTCTGTTGATGTGAGTCATCTCTGCTGCCTGTGGAGATATCCACTGCGTGGGGATCGCAGGGGGGAAGCACACAGAGTGGGGGTGCTCCAACAAGCCTTTTGCGATTGGCTGGAATATGCCACAGGTGGTTTAACCAATAAGATCTCAGCCTGTCTACTCCCCCAGCAGCTGACCCACAGTTCTTCCTGCCCACTTCTGTTATGTTAATCTAACCTGTGAGTTGGAAAAAAAGCTTCCTGATAAACTGCAGATTTAACTTTATAGAATTTGATTTTTATCAAAAACAATGCAACCTTTTTTTTTTAATGAAAATGCACAGCGAAGCATTGGCTGAAGTATCTACAACCTGCATTCTCTCTGCTGTCCATCAGGGGGCGACTCCTCTGGTTGTATAGAAGTCTATGAGAAAATGACTCTACTTCTCTCTTGATTTATTCCCTCAGTAAACATTGTAAACATGAGTTTATGGTCTCAATCTCTAGTTTCAAGTCTTCTTCAATACAGCATGATGTTCATTTAGTAAATGATGCTCCATTTAGAGTCAAACAGACCATAAAGCAGGGGATGCTTTAGGGCGGGGCTACACACTGATTGACAGGTCTCTACCATGGCGTTGTCCGTGGTAGAGACCTGTCCGTGGTTGTCCGTGGTTTCATTTTACAAATTTCACCCGTTCAGTGTATTTTCAGTTTATGTAAGTTAATTGTAACATTGCCTAAAAATGATTCAGTTTTCGGTTGTACTTAACGCCACCCTCTAGTGTCCCTTCTGGACAAAAAACAAGATGGCGACAGCCAAAAGCCAAGATGGCCAAATACAATGATGGTTACGGCCAAAACGCCGAACTCGAGGCTTCAAACTGCAGTCTCACAAACCAACGGGTGTTGTTATGGTGACTTTGACCTCTTTTAAACAGTAAATGTGCACAGCATTAAAAAGGCCTTTTTACTGTCTTTCATTTGTTTATAATGTCGGCCAGTAAACTGCCCTGCTGTGCTTATTGTAGGTAATGAATGCGACATATCAAGAGCGAGTAAGACAGAAAATGAGGTGCTGTGTTTGGTCTGTACAGGCTCCACACAGACTTACAAAGGCCCTTCACTCAGCGGGACAATCTAGAATGCGTGGGCTCGGAGACATGAAACGATGACACACCAATGGCCCATTAAGCGTAAAGAAAGAGACACACTCTAATGCTAATGGTGTGTTCTGGGCTCAGTAAGTAGCAGACTACAAGAGAGCTCCATTCTGCACTAGGCTTTACAAAATGCTTTTTGATGTAAAACACTTTAGACTGCAAGAAAAAACAGTACAGAATAACAGCCCTGTCTTTGTGATCCGACCACATTCATGTACAAAATAACATATTTTCACAAAAAATACAATATAGAAGCAGGGCACATAATTATAAAACAGAACAGGTTGCACATGCGTAAGAATGTGAGAACTAACTAATTAACTAAATAAAAAGTTTTTAATTCAAAGTCTGTCTTAGAGCTGTGATGATACATATTATTAAAAAGGCTGGTCACGTCCAGCGTTTTGTAATTATTCTTTCGGAAAATAAGAATACCCCCCAAAATGATCAGTATGTTATCCTCATTATAACGAAAGAGGAAGTGCAAAAACTGTAATGGCACGCAGAGGAAGGGCGAGAATGGAAGAGGACGGGTCCAACAAACAGCGACCTTCCAGCCAGGAGACCGCTGTTACTTCAGCGTGTGAAACGAGGAGTCAACATTGATTTATTTGTAAAGTTTTCATTACTAGGTTGCCAAACCTAACTGTTTCCTGTGAAGACGGAAGTTTATTATGAAAAGACTGTATGCATGTAACAAATGACAATGTACACGTGTTGCTGGAGAAAAGTAAGTAAATGCACAAGTAGCAACAAGTAATGAGTAGTAACCTTTCTCTAGATGCTTTACGTCCGTATCCTCACAGGAAAACAGTTGTGTTTGTGATCACAATGTCAGTTCCAACAGATTTCGCCATTTACACTCAAGAAAATAACTTTCAATGACAGTAGCAAGTTACTAAAATCCTTAGAAAAAGCAAACCTGTTTTTATTTGTTGAGTCATGTGAAGTGCTTTCTACGGCATTTTTTGTATTATTTGTGCCAACTTTTAAATTCAGCATTACATGTAATACATGAAGTTATTTCCTTTCCTTGTGGAAAACAAGTTGTTTGTTTGTCCTCGTGTGTTACTCTACTAGTGTGTCAGCTGCTCTATTTCAAGTTGAATAATACTCCTTGTTAACAGCAGATAAAGTCACAAACAATTATTTCTTACTGTGCATCATTCAGTTCCCCTGATATTGCTTTCAGTTTCGGCGCTGTTTGTATAACAGAATATGAACTCTAATCATTACCTAGAGTGTTTCTCTCAGCATCCAAATTTGAACAATTTATTTAATGTTAGCTAATGCATAAACAAATCTGTGTTTTCCAACAAGCTTAAGAGTTAAGCTTGTTGGAATACAAAAATAAAAATACTATGAAGAGGCAAGAGAGTGCTACCGGCAAAACACTATTAACCAACCACGGAGGAATTTTAACTAATCTCATAGTCATGGTCTTACACCAGATATTAGATGGGTACATAACAGAAACATAACTGAATCTCAGAATTAGACCGACCTCTCTTAACACTTTCTGTTTATATTCTTAAATTCAAACTAATTGAGAATATATTGTTTAACAAGATGAATATTTGTAGCCTGATCACAGCAGACATTTCAAACTCCAAATCTCTTTGGTGATTCTAATGTTCATAAGAAATTGTAATCTCTCAGGAAACTTTTGTTTAACTAGATGTAGATTTGTTAAAACCAAATCTACTTTATTAACAACTTTGATCCATGAATTACACACAGCCACATTGGACCAAGAATTAGCCAGATCCCAGCAGATACTGTTCATTTCTAAGAAGTTCCTGTTCAATTCAGTTCATTAACGACTAAAACTTCGTAAGCCAACAATTCCATTGCTTAACAAGAGGGAGGTTCATTAAAAACAAATCTCCATAGTAAACACTGTAATCCATGAATTAGACAGAGCCGCACTACTCCGGATTTAGCCTGATCCCAGGGGTAATTTAGACGGAGCTCGTTACAGCTGTACATGTTTGCAGATGTCTATTAAAACCCTGAAAGCAGACGAGGAGGAGAAGAGATGAAACAGGAAGAGGAGACACCAGGAGAGGAAACATGAAGGAATGAGTGGAGTGGAGGAAAGGAGAAGATGACATCTAAAGAAGGGAGGATAAAACATTTGAGGAAGTAGAAGAGGAAACGTTGATTAAATGACAAGATCAAAGAAGAGGCGAAAACAAAGGATGGAAAAGAACAGAGGCAATCTGTGAGGGAAGGAAATAAGGAGAGTAAAGAATTAGCCATAACAAGGGGATGAAGAGTGGAAACAATAAATGAGGACAAGAAGATTAACAAATATTACAATATATACAAATTAGCCAGATTAATAACACCACTAAAGCTTTCTTTAACGAACCAACTGTTCGGCTTAATGACAGTTTGTTGACCAACTTTGTTTTGCCCAAACTGCTTAATTATTTAACTGGCGTCTGGCGAGAAAAAACAAAGCAAACCCCAAATTTCAAAAATCACTGTGTATTAATCACATTTTGTGGGTCACACACCAACATTTTGGGGACAAACATCTGGTGGGTGAGTCGCCAACATTGTGCGGACTCAGCTGCCATACGAGAACAAACATCCAGAGAATGATTGTCATTTAACAAGGACATATGTATGTTTATTTCAGGAGAAGCAACGCTTCCTGACAGATGTCCTTCATGAGGTGATGCTATTGGACGGCCTAAGCTCCTCCCACCCGATCTCCCAGGAAGTGGAGCAGGCGACGGACATCGACCGAGTCTTTGACTGGATCGCCTACAAAAAAGTAAATTCATCGGTCCTCATGAAATAATGACTCTTAAAGAAATGTGGTGTCACGGGGATGACGTGATGATTAGTTGAACCAGCATCACCTCACAATTAAGTTAAGGAACAACACTGTTCCTTTATATTTACTGTTACAACCCGTAAACAATACATTCAGAAACATAATGTTTTAGAAATGTTCATCTCCTTCCAACCTTCTCCAAGTATCACTGTTCCACAGCGTTTAACCATGACAAGCTCCAAATCCACTGAACAGGCCTGAACATGGATCATCTGAACCCATGCCGATGCTGCGCTATGACTGGCCAGTTTGCTTTCACTTGTTATCGTTTTTGAAAGTGTGTTTCTGTGTAATGCCTACAGGGGGCGGCGTTGATCCGGATGCTGGCTAACGTGATGGGACAGACGCTGTTCCAGAAAGGACTCAATGTAAGTTCATGTCGTCCTGCAGGTCCAGCTGTGTATGCAGAGGTTTGTTATCTAGGACAACAGGGAGGGCTGTGGTTTGGCTTTGAAATGGTTTGTCACCTGGATTCAGACAGAAGCTGTGTGTGTGTGTGTGTGTGTGTGTGTGTGTGTGTGTGTGTGTGTGTGTGTGTGTGTGTGTGTGTGTGTGTGTGTGTGTGTGTGTGTGTGTGTTGGCTAAACCCTGACTGTTTGGAGCACACTGAGTATGCAGATGGACAGTGTAATAATGGATTTGGCTTTCATTTTTCATATTCTTTTTTTTACCTGCTGTAAAACAATATTACAAAACACTACGAGTGACCTGAATTCAAGCTGTACAGGGGCAACAGTTTTTATAGTCAAATGACATATTTTTCAGTGTATCCAGGACTTTATCCAGGATATTCAAAATATTACTCCAAAGTCAACAGTCCAAGTAATGAAACACCAATTAACTTTATGAGTTTTGATCATATTTAATGCATTCAGCTTTTTTTTAAATTCTGGTGCGTCATTTTATTAATTGTGGGTCGAAAATAAGTCAAATTAAATACATGATTCGACTAAAAATATCCACAAGTGCACATTTTTGTAGAATACTTAGACAGTATTAATAATATACATGTTTTATGCGTTTTCATATCAGCCCTTGCTGTTCATTTAAATATGCATTAAGGAAAATGCTTACATTGATCAGCTGCTTATATAGCAGTTAGCTTTGGACAGAACCATTTCTATACAAATGCTGTTCAAGCAATGTTCTTATAATACAAATAGAAAATAGCAGTTGCCTTACAGTGTTCATTTTGGACAACATATCGGAAAACATTTTAAGACTATGGTAGTCTAACGTTTATTCAATTTGTTGTTTTGTTTTTATTTACTTACTCCCATGATGCTTTGCCTCACGATAACCCGTCTGCCTCTGGTAGCTACATGGAGTTGTTGCTGAGCGATCATGGAAAATCATGACAGGAATAAGAGTCATTTTCTCACCCCGAGTCCTCCCTTTGGTGAGGGAAAGAGAAGACTAAAGGGGCTAGGGAACAGCAAAGATGTCAGTTTCATAACTTTGTATATATGCAATAAATATACTCATGTCAGTTAGATGGTAATTTGCATGAGAACTAAAGAAAAACAAAATACAGCATACTATCTGCCTATAGTGATCAATGTGACATGCACAGACGTGATCGCTCCATTTCAGTGTCTTAGTAGTTATGCTTTTGGATAAATCGAATTCTAACTTCCATAACTCCTTTTCCTCAAACCTCCAAAGTCCCCGTAATAACATCCAACGTCTACTGAAGGCGGTGAGATTCAGAGGTTTAGGGATGTTTGCAGAGTGACAGCAGAACATGAAGAAATACAATTTCAGTTTAATGAGGTACCAGAAGTTCCGTGGAATTATGTATTTTTTTAGCTCCATTGCCGTCTTCTTAGGGACAAGTTCAAAGTAGAATTCAGAACATTGATTCGTGGTGGAGAAAGGAGGTTTGGCTGTTGTACAAAGTGATGAAACATAAATCCGAGAGACGAGCGAGGAGCAAATCAGAGCTTCATATCGACGAGTCAGTTTTACTCTGGTGGTTCGGATGATTTTGTCTCATCGAGTCAGACCAATAAAAAGATACAGCAGAGGAGACGACGGCGTTAATGACGGAGCGCGCTGCATTATTTATCGTTCAGCCGCATGAAACCGCTAACCGGCTCTCTGATGGCTCACCATAATGTCATCGGAGCAGAAAAAAAACTGAAAATGAAGTTTATTTTACAGAAACGAGGCACTTTGTTATCCACAGAATTGAAGGAAATCAGCTGGCAGTGAACGTTAAAGTGATGTCATATGATGTAAGGTGAAAGTGGGTTGAATATAGCTTTTCATGATTCCTCTGCACACACACACACACACACACACACACACACACACACACACACACACACACACACACACACACACACACACACACACACACACATATGCACACTATGTCCTGATATTTATGCAGAAACTGCCAGTGACCTGGAACACACTGACAACCAGATTCTATATAAAAACACTGCTGATCCAGCAGCAGATCACAGAGAATAATGTGTGTGTGTGTGTGTGTGTGTGTGTGTGTGTGTGTGTGTGTGTGTGTGTGTGTGTGTGTGTGTGTGTGTGTGTGTGTGTGTGTGTGTGTGTGTGTGTGCAGAGTCCATATACAGTGTGCTAAACGTAACACCACACTACACTTTTAGTTTCAGTGCACAGCAGCATGAAAAGACCAAAGAAAATATATAGAAACCAAACTGCAACGACACAAGAAGTCTCATTCTGATTCACTCAATTTCATTTTCTTTATCTATAATGATGCTATAATAATTCAGCTAAATCATAACTCCAAGAAACTGGGCTCTGGCAGGAAGAACAGCTTCAGTGTTTGAGCTCAGAGTACTCTAGAACAAAAAGACACAATTCTACTGTTGAGGAACCCAAATGTCTTGATGGAGAATGGAGGTCAAGGTTGAAAAAAAGTCGTCAAACAGCCAGAAATCTTTCACCTCAAAGCTGTTGATAACTTATTTGTTATTGAAATTATTACAATTCATACCCATCTGTAGGGATGAATATCTTTAGGATTGAATCCATACTAGTACTCTTATCAATACTGCTTATAGGTTTGGTTCCTTATCAATACTCTAATCGGTTCTTTATGACTATATTGTGAGAAAAAAGGCAATTAATTAGGAGAATAATCAACATTTCTTTATCATTATGTATGTAAACAAATGGTCTTTCTTGAGCAGCAATACAAGAAGTCCCAAAATCTTTAAAACAGGTTCTCAGCTGATCAATAATCTCAGTGATAATCTTTCATTGATGATCCTGTTCTTCTGATCAGACTAACGTTCCCTGCAGTGGACTCAGATGGACGGCTGATCTCCAAACAGTAGAACACTGATCATTTCTGCAGACTGATGTTCTGCTTGTGGTCCAGATGTTGAGATGAACTGCTGCTGTTTTATTGAGTTTGAGACAACGAGAGTTCTCAGCATCTACTGGAGGAGAATGTAGCCTCACTGTGGATCTCTGTGTGTTATCTCTGGTCCTATCAGCTGTAGTGGAGGTGAGAGTGTGTCATCTTCCCACAGAGAGCCTCTTCTTACCGTATTAACCTCCATAATCAGGACACCTGGCTGTGGTGAATCACAGAGAAGCAGATTAGAGCTCTTTTCTCTGCAGCTGTTCTCTGTTATCTGCTACTTTCCTGCCTTTTCTGGTTGTATCATAAACCCGACCATCCGCCAGCCTCCCAAAGCTTTTTATAACCTCCATCCTCTGCAGCGAGGCTCTTCTAGACGGGGATGAAACCAGACTGCACTAAGACTCTCTCCGGGAGCTTCTTTCAGGCTTCACCTTGTTCATTAGCTGAAGTTAAAGTTTGAAGTCGGAGCCCAAAGCCCTTTAGACTCACTCAGCACTGCCGGCGTGTCACGTCACGGAGACTTAAATTCACAATTTCCTAACATTAAACGCATTTAGATGCTTTGAAATGTTTCTTTTTTTAGTGTTCACTCACAACGTTGGCTCCAAAAATCAACAAATTCACAGAGGAAATGGAGACATGTCACCTACACGACCAGGTGTTGTGTAATATTTATATTTAAATGTCAACATTTGGTTCCAAAAGCAGTATTATTACATTATGCTTTAATAGAAAAAGCATGCAGACAGGGTTGTAAACAACAGTGGGGGAAGAAGTCATTTTCACTTTTACTAGTAAAAGAAGCAAAACAAGTCTATAAATACTCTGTTACAAGAGTCCTGTATTAACACATTTACGTCAGTAAAAGAACAAAAATGTTAGTATCAAAATCAGAAAAAGTGTATTGCCAAATACTTTTGCACAAACAAGGAATTTGGCTCAGTGATTGACAAAAAAACACATTGCAGTAGTATAAGACATGATTAAAAAATATGTGATAAACAAACTAAGAGTATGGTAAAATCATGAACGCATGGCAAATCAAAATCATAGACTCTTAGAAATGGCCAGAGTCACCATGACGTCACCGTCTGCACCGTCGTTTTGAAGCCTTGAATTCAGCATTTAGGCCGTCGCCATCTTGTTTTTTTGCAAGCAGAACAAAGGTAAACATAAACATGTGTAAGGATATAAATATATATTGACATTGTTGGAAAGACAGGCTCTGGTTTCCCTCAAAACCTCTATGGTGTCATTTAAGAAAAGACAAGGGCGAACTAAATTCATTCTGAAATATTTTTTTTGTGCCAGATCATGGATTCAAACAGAAGAATATCAAACAACTATAGAATCAAAATATAAGCATATGTGAAGATAGAATAACAATTATTAAGTAAAAGAGGCAATATTGACACCAGTCAATCAAAAAATAGAAAAGCAATAAGAGAAAGGTCAATAAATAAAGTAAATAATTCAACTAAAAGTGAAACTATAACATTAAATGAAATACAAGAGTAAAAATATAGTATAGTATAGTATAGTATAGTATAGTATAGTATATAAGAAGTGATACTAATGCCGGTGCTTAATGGAACTAAATTTAAAAAGTTTTATTTATATTCATTTATAAGTAAAAGTTAGTAAGATCAGATATATCGTGCATGACAACAATTTTATGGTAAATACCAACACAGCTGACGTTTGTGGAAACCAGAGTCTAACCAATGATGTCACTTCCTGTCACGTGGTGTGTTTGAACTCTAATCCATTCTCTTTTTTTGTATTTTTCAGGATTATCTGCTGAGTCACATGTACGGAAACGCAGCCAGAGACGACCTGTGGCGCAAACTGTCTCAGGTAACGGGGATCAAACCTGTGAACGTCAGTCGGAACTTTGTATTGATTACCCTATTAACAGGTTATTGGTGATGGAGAATGACCTAAATTCTTAATCATTGATTATTCACATTTTCTTTTGGTTGGTTTTCTCCAGGCCATGCGTTCAGAGGGGCGGGACATCGACATTGGGCGGATGATGGACAGGTGGACTCTACAGATGGGCTACCCGGTTGTTACCATCAGCAAGAACCAATCAGAGCAGCAGACCACTCATTACATCACCGTCAACCAGGAGCACTTCCTGTACGGGCAGGAAGTCAGGAGCAACAACAGGTTGGAGTTTAAAGTTTAAAAATCTTTTTTACACTGCACTTCCGTAGTTATTTTCGTATTTAAACAACCATTTTTTCCTCAACTGAACCAAGTATTTTAGTTTCCTAAACCTAAACTGAGTTTCCTGTGAAGAAATGAACGCGTGTTGCTGCTCTTTAGTAGAAAAACGAAAAAAAGAGGAGTAACTTTTTCATAGAATATTATTGTTTGAGGATAAATTGACCAAACACGATGTGCAGAACGGACAAACTCAAAACGTACACTTGATCATAGTAAAAAAGGCTCCGTAGTCTGAACCAAGACGGCAAACTTTACCGCTGCTTTTAACCTTGACAAAGGCAACCAGAGCCACTGCTTCCGTTCTTACCTTTCACAATAAAAGCCCTAGACATACACACTGTAACTGTTTACCAGAGGGAACGCCAAAAGGAAATTTAAATAAAGAATCAGTTTACCTCAGACAGACTACCAGACGCTGCTCTGGTTCAATAGGTTCTCTGGTTGGTCCTCTGTCTGCATTTGAATCCATCAAAAAATCTTTTTTTAAATGTTGCAACTTTCATAAATTTCCATAACTACCAATATGAATGGTTTTGATGCAAAAGAATTACAGGCGAGTATTTTGAATATTCGTCTCATCCTGTTGTGTAAAGTCGTCCGTGCTGACTTTTCATCGGCGTTCTGCGACGTAAAGCCCCGCCCATCAGGGATCTTGAGTAACTTTGATTGGATGATTGTGATCTAGGATATGATGACCTGAGTCTTAGTTTTGGTTTACTGTGATCTGACATTTTCTTTATTATTATTATTGTCTGTCACTGTTTTTTTGTTGTATGTCTGAAACTGTGTTTAATGTGCTGCTGCTGTCTTGGCCAGGACACTCTTGTAAAGGAGATTTTTAATCTCAATGAAGCTTATCCTGGTTAAATAAATTCTAAATAAAAATAAAATAAAATAAAAAATGATCTGAATGTAGAAACAATCGCTAAACTCTGACCTGATCTACAGTCCACAGGATAACCTTCACATTTTAAACCCCACTTCTTGCAAGGCATTTAAACTGCTGCAGTCTGTTCTTCACATCGTTCAGTCACTTAAAGGATCCTCCTGAAACTCTTCCTCCTGTCTTTTCTCCTGAAAAAGCACTTTTCTAGTTTTTACATCATTTATACTTCATTTATATTTGATTCGCGTTATGTTTTATTCACACCCTTCACAACCTCTAGAGATTATTCTCTTCATTGTTTTATCGACCCACTTTCTCCTCCATCAATACTTCATCAGCTCCTTTTTTTACCTGTTGTTCACTTCTTTTTCTTTTCTCTCTGTCATGTTTTTGTACTGTAGCTGACATTTTCAATCTCTCTGACCTGCTCAGTCTCTCACCAAAAGTTTTCCCATTTTTTGTTCCCCTCCTTCGTGTGTTCTCTTTTGTTTTCCCGTCTTTCATCGGCACTCTTTTGTGTTTCACTTGAGCTCCTCCGAGGTCCCTTCAGCTGATTAACTGAAGCTGTTTGTTGAAGGTAGAGCTCAGCCCTTTTATCCCCAGCTCGGTGAGTCTCACGGGGCTGCGTTCAGAGGCGCCCGGAGGTCCCCGAGCATTCACTGTGAGGAGAAACCGTCGTTGTGCTTTTAGCCCGACTGTCAGTGGATCGAATCAGAGGCTGATGCTGCTGTTTGATCCTGCAGAGCTGCGTTCAGAAGCACAGCAGCGTCCCAGAGTGCTACACGCTGTTGACTTAAACTCCTGATTTATTTATCTTTACATGCAGGGAAAAAGAGAATACTTGGAAATATACTGAAATATAAAGGAAGACATTTAAATATCACTGGAAAGCCACAACCAGGTCAAACACAGCTATTAGTGTTTCCACCTGACGCTGATAAAAAGCAACATTCTGCAGCTTTGAATCTGTTCAATGAAACAAAGGTCCAAGACTTAAACCTTGCTATCGGACTAAAGTTCATGGTCAGCGGTTTAAACCCTAGACCGACGGGGAGCCAAAGGCTCAACAAAGGTAGGCAACCAGAATACTGAGGCATGTTTAGGCAACAAAAGTACTTGGTTATGTTTACGAAACAACAGTACTTCTGGTTGACTTGGTTTCACATGGGACATGAACAGGGGTCTCCTGGGTGAAAGTCCTATGTTTGTTAGACTTTTGTTTTCCTCTCAGACATCTATTTCTTGGCACTTCCTGAATACATAAAGCCTAAACTAATTACTGATAGCCAATCAAAATGACTAATCTCCTGACAGCTGACCATCTGTCCCTTAAAGAAAATGAAGATATTTATTTGAATATTATCTTTCTTTTTCAGCTTTCTGTCACATTTGATAGATTTAAAGTATTGAGGTGACATTTAGTTTATTTTTGTCAAACACTTAACATTCTTCTCTTCTCCCAGTTCCCCGGGGCTTTGATGGAGACGTTTCAGATTTGTGTCTTTTTATTTTCTCAGCATCAAACAAACTGAGGCGGTGAGGCAAATAAAGGCTTTTAAAAGAACAGAGCTGACAGAGTGACAAGGAGAAACCAGAGGACAGCTAACGATAAGGTCGAGCTAATGATACTGAGAATATATTAAACAGGATGTAAACACATCACGGCTCGTCTCTGTGATTGTGGCTGAAGAGGAAAGAAGATCCTGTCAGCTGACGGGTAAACAGAGACGTGATTGGAGGACGAGGAGCGGCTTTGTGTTTGATTTAATGAGCTTTCAAAAGAGACGGACATACATTATTCATGAGTTCAACGAAACGCAGGTGTAAGTGTATTTATAACCTGCTTTAGCTCTTTAAAGCAGACACAAAGTGCTGGACCAAAAGGATTTAATGCATAATAATAAGAAAAAGCATTGTGACGTTAACAAAAAGAAAGAAATACAACTAGATAAAAAAAGAAAAATATTAAATTAATTTCTTAAGAAATGGAAAAACTCAAAGGTGCCGGATGATGCATTAATGTGAAATACTTGACTAACGCTTTTTTATTGAGTCGAGGCTGAAGAAAGTCCATTTCCTTTTGTTTGCCGTCTGAAGTGCAAATATTACTTTTCATGTCTGCAAAGCCACGAGGTCAGCTGTCATCTGTGGACAAAGACGGTGGCTTATAATGTACTTCATTTTTATTTGTCCCTGTCATATGTCTGAGGGGAACAGAGGTAACTTAGTACATCTACTCCAGAGCAGTTCATATATCATTCAAACTCTGATTTCTACAGCATTTTATTGCTAAAGAAATTGTGAAAACATATTGTTTTAATGGCTGTAGACACTTATGGAGTGAGAAAAACGTTAATCTTTAATACGTCAACAAAATGAAACAAGAATTTTGAACCTGGCTTTATTCAATGTTCAGATATCTGGTCTGGAAATGTATGAAAGTAAGCACATATTTAATAAGTTATAGCCTAATTTGCATATTTAAATATGCATTTTCAGAACACTTGTAACACAAGAAATAATGTTCTTAATGTAAGTAAACAACTGGTCAAGTTTCATGTTGATATCTGTTATTTTTTACCCTGTTCAACCTACTGTGTGTGTGTGTGTGTGTGTGTGTGTGTGTGTGTGTGTGTGTGTGTGTGTGTGTGTGTGTGTGTGTGTGTGTGTGTGTGTGTGTGTGTGTGTGTGTGTGTGTGTGTGTCTTCAGCTGGGTTCTGCCTCACCCTGTTAGAAAAATAAACAGCCTTCATGTCAATCTAATATTAATAAACACATTATGCTGTCCGTGCTGCAGGCTGTGTGTGTGTGTGTGTGTGTGTGTGTGTGTGTGTGTGTGTGTGTGTGTGTGTGTGTGTGTGTGTGTGTGTGTGTGTGTGTGTGTGTGTGTGTGTGTGTGTGTGTGTGTGTAATTGGCTTCCACTCCTGTCCAACATGTTGATAGAAATATCAGATAAATATCTGGTTGCTAGGCAGCGGTATTGATCCACCATTGCCCGCGGCGACACCTTTTCAACAAATTACTTTCTCTGACCCCTACTATACTACACACACACACACACACACACACACACACACTCTAATTAAATGGATGAATTAATCGTGTAACGCTGATTGTTTTCTGTCTGAAATTAAAACCCACTTTAATTCAAATATTAATCCATTTGAGGCTCTAACATTCAGTTCTCTCTTTACACACGATTAAGCTTCTTTCCTGCTGGACAAAAAAAACAATTACACCCAACAACTACAGTTTTTTCATCTATTAGTGAGACAATCGGTGTTCACTCTCAGGAAAGATAAACTGTGCTCAGCTCCAGCTCTGATTGGCATTGATGGAAACATTAAACGCTAATATCTGCCCCTTCATACGGCGCTCTCTTTGTCATCTCAAATACAAATCCAGTCCACTAGAACATCGTTCCAAATTAGTCGGCACAGAGTTTGAAGAGACACCGAATAAGTAACAAAAGTAACCTTTTAAATGTTTACTAACCCTTTTTTCCAGCGTATTTGTTACGTTGAAGGTGGCAAACCTCCCAAAAAAATCTCATCTTGTGTCAATGGGAAAGGAGTTATCGACAATATTTACTGTGTTTTCTTGTGTTAAAAAAACCTGCATATATGCACACATTTTGGCAGATAAAAAAACGAAAGTTTGTGTATCCGCAGCGTGATTCACATCCACTCCAACATTTTATGGGTTCTTTCTTCGTTCATGCTTCACCCTTCCACCAAGTTTCTTCAATATCAGGCCAGTAGTTTTTCTGTAATCCTGCTGACAAACAAACAAACAATTCGAATACAAAACCTCACTTGTGGAGGTAATTAAAAAGTAAGAAGTACACAGACAACACTGGCTTCCTTTACTGTTATATTGCTAATATATTTTTTGATTAATATGACTGTTGTATTAATGTGTAACCAAGCATTTTATTGTCAAGTTTAAGCAATTAAATCCGTAATAATGCATCATATTTAATGATTTTTGATTGCTATGAAGAGTCTTAATCTTTATTTGCTGTTAAATAAATCTAGTGGAGTAAAAAAGCACAAAAAACAGCAGATTTAAACTTGAAATGAAAGCAGATTTTTTTTTTTTTAACATTTGGACTGAATAACATCACTTATGATGACGCCAGGACATTCTTCTTACTTAAGCTCTCAGAAACCTTCACTCCCACGTCATCCTGTCTATCGTGCTGCAATTCAACAACCACTTATCTCCTAAATGTCAGGGGAACAAAGAAAAACAACCTTGTTTAAGATTCCACTGTGATGCAGTTCCGTGATGCTCAATTGGTTTTCAAAAGGCTTCATGAGTCTAATGGGGGAATTCACTCACGCATTAAAGGAGCAAATTATGTATCACTCATCTGATCTGAAGACGTAGAAATCACCAGTGACAGCACGTTTAACCTCTCGCTCTGTGAAGAAGACAATAACCAGCCGCTGCTAACCCTTGACTGATGCTCGCCCACTGCTGAAGCTATTACACTTCCTCTTCCTCTCTCTCTCTGTAACACAGTCAGTGTCGCTCGCTCCATTTCCAGCCGACTGGTGTTGAGTGATGACCGCCGACAGTCACTCCCTCTCTCTCTCTCTAATGTCTCTCTATGTGATAACTGAGGCAATAAAACCAAATCCAATTCCAGTGACCATTACTGACATCAGTTTCCCTCTCTGTAGTTTACAGTGGCAGGTTCCGTTGACGGTGGCTGTGGGGAATGCATCCAGTGTTTGTGCCGAGAGCCTCATCTGGATCAACAACAAGACAGGTACGGTGCTGCCGGTATGCTTCAAGCACTGAAGGTAGAAAATACTGCAGTGTAACTGCTCTGAGGTCTGACATCTCCATGAAAGTTTATTATACTATCATGACTCAATTATCTTGTTACATTGAGACAACAAACCGTAAACTTGGGATTCATTTGTTATTTTAACAGAGCAAACACATAATCACTAATTAATTATATCATTATCAAGAGATAGGTAATTTGTAGTTAATGGACTAAACGAGGTCTGTCAGCCGTGGGAATAAAGATCATTCTGGTTTTGTTTATTGAAAGTAAGGATTTACCCACCCATATTTATCTGTTATTTTTATGGAAGCCGTTACTGTTATTCAGTTCGATATATTTCAGATATCAGGAAGAGTGAGAGAGTTACACAATCGTAATTCTGACTTGGATGTTGACAGCATTTAGATGTCAGAAAGATGTTATAACGGTAACTCCCGTATGACACGAATGAGGCATAATGAGAAAAGTGCAACCGATAAAGTCATCAAACATTCAGAACAATCATCCTTCTCCACATACAGTAGGTGAATAAAACTTGAGACTGATCCCTCACTGTTTGTCTTTTCAACCTGAACTTTCTGGTTCAAAAGAATATAGATCACATGAAATAAGTTATGACACAGTTTCATGCAACCTTTAAAGCAC
Organism: Anoplopoma fimbria; assembly: GCF_027596085.1. NCBI lineage: Eukaryota > Metazoa > Chordata > Actinopteri > Perciformes > Anoplopomatidae > Anoplopoma > Anoplopoma fimbria. The sequence continues at coordinate 2,064,877 of NC_072471.1, read as the reverse complement.
TGCAAGGGACCCAACAGTACAGCGTGGTGTCGTCTGCATATCACTTGACCTTCAACTAACATCCGAGCTTTCTGGTTGAACCGGTGCTGTTTGTATCAGGGAGAAAGTTGTTGATTAACTGACTCATGTTTTCTATTTCCTCTCAGAAACCCACAGGATTGGACAGATGGACGACACGACCTGGCTGCTAGGCAACATCAACCAGACGGGATACTTCCGCGTGAACTATGACCTCCAGAACTGGAAACTGTTGATTCAACAGCTCCATAACAACCCTCAAGTATGTGTCTGTCTCTCTGTCATTAATTGTCTTTCTGACTTTCTGTCTCTCTCTCTCTCTCTTATGTCAATCTTACGCTCTGTTTAAATCTATCTATGCTCTCTTTTTTGTCTTTTTTTACCCTCTCTGTCCATCTCACTCTTTCTCAGATCATCTCCGTTGGAAACAGGGCGGGACTTATCGACGATGCCTTCAACCTCGCCAGGTGAGTCATCATCAAACCAAAAAAAACAGATAGTTTCAGCTTTGTTACAATCCACTCTTCAAAGACTGACTCACAGGGAAGCAGAAATAAGTGGTGGACACTGGTTCTCGAGGCTCATCTCTCACTCAACCTGTGAGACATCTGGATTCACACAGCGAGAGTGCAGCCAGGCAGATATATTGTTTCTGTCGGTTTCTGTTTGCTTGTAATGGCCTGGCAATAAGCAGTGTCTCTTTGTTGAATAGGGCTGCTGGTGTGTCTGCCTCCCTCAGATATGTCTGTTTTGATGGGCTGAATGGACAGTTATATTTCAGACTTGTCATCATCTGGTCCGCCAACAGAATGGAGGAGGTGCTGACATGAATGTAGTTTGACAGAGTCAGCTCTACACACAGAGGTTTATATGCTGTATGTGCTGTATGTAAGCTTAGACCTATGGATTCTCATACACGTTAGCATTCACACACAAGGCGATGGGATGGAGCTTTGCCAGCTGGTGATCCCTCCACCATCCACAACCACTAGATAAGTGCAGCTTGGTGGCTCAAGGATTAACACTGTTGACTTGCAGCAGAGGGTTTTTCTGAAGTCTGCTTCTTTCATTGTGGAGTTTCACCGTTATTCTTCTTATAGATACATGTGCATGTTTGTCAAATCTGCCAGTGCCACCACGGCCAAGGAATTTGTCAAACTGTTTGTTATTGTCATATTTTTGTTCATTATGACGTTTGTGATATTTATTTATTCCCCATCTTCAGTTTAGGGATTTGGGAAATACAGACTGAAGGAAAACACTTTGGAGTCTTTTGAAAGTCGTTGTTTATTGTTAAGAGGAAGTTGATGAAAACTACACCGATGGGGTGTTTCCCTGGAACCTTCCTCCAGTATTTTCAGGTCCAAGAACCTTTTTAGGACTATGGACCTTTCAATGGAAGGAACTAGGAACTAGGAAGTTTAGTCGTGATTTGTTCTGGATGCCAAAAAGATCTAGTGCTACTATTAGGACGGAGTTAGCGGGGCTCAAAAACTACAACTTGTGTACTGTTTAATTTTACCAAATAAGGAAGCACTCGGTGTATTGATTGTAGGATGACGGGTGGACGTTTCTTCTTATGTTTATTGAAGTTGAAAACACTAACTTTCAGCTTCTTAACAAGTTAAATAAAACGAGCAGTGATCCTCAAAAACCCAGCAGATCATTTACTGCAGTTTTCAGTTTCCTTTTCATTCTTCTTGTCATTGCATCCTTTCAGGCGTCAGAGTTATGCAACAATAGGTACAAAGAAAACTGTGAGAAGTGCACTTCAAAACGCCATTGTCTTCTAATCCGTCATTTGTCTGATTTGCCTAATCTTAAAAGTTCTTACAGATTTTGTCAGTGAGGCGGTACAAAAGTCGTAAAAAGAACGTTTTGTTCTTAGTTAATTTTTTGGTTCTGTTGTTCCTGGAGATGTGTTCTTGTAATTTTATTTACAAATCACGTTGTTGCATTCACACCTCCAGCACTGTACTTCTTAAGCATGAACACAAGCTGAGTTGAAAGCATTCAACAAAGTAAAACGAACAAAAATATGACCAATGTGACGAATAAGGCCATAAGCAAGGCCATCCCAAAGCGCATGGATCACATCTGGCTCTGTGAAACGCTGCATTCAGAGTCGACTACCTACAATCAAATACATTCAAAAACAACCTGAGCCAGACGGAAGCTCTGTGATGAATGAGCGATCAGCGTGAGAGAGAGAGTCAGTGGAGTGTGTCGTTTCTCAGCCCCAAGCGTTTTGAGCACTGTAACCAAAATCTACTCTGACACCATCCCCATAACTCAATCTACCCTCGTCTCGGTATCTCTCTCGCTCTCTTTCAGCCATCTGTCCTCTGTCATGTTGAATGAGAAACAGCTAGAGACAACTGCAATGTCATCCTCAGTTCTTGTGTGTGTGTGTGTGTGTGTGTGTGTGTGTGTGTGTGTGTGTGTGTGTGTGTGTGTGTGTGTGTGTGTTCATGAGTTAGGAGCCCAGCAGGAGGTTTCCATTCGTACAGAAAAAGAAGCAGAAACTACAGATCTGTAAATATTCACACTGACAGCAAAAGAAGCTCTTCCTTCAGCCTGCATCTGTCACTATGGCAATGATGAACATCACAACGCCACATTAGAAGACACAATGTAGGATTTTGTAGTCCTCATTGTAGTTTAGAGATATTTTTTTAAAGGGTGAGTTCAACCAAATTACACACTATTACTTTTAACAGTTTTTATTGGATCTAAACAGTGGTGACTTATACTCAAATACTTGACTTAAGTACAATTTTGAGGTATTTTACTTGAGTATTTCTATTTTTTGCACCTTTATACTTACTTCTCCGAGGTAAATATTCTACGTTTTGTGTGCGCCTTTAGGTACTTTGCAGATTAAGAGTACAACATTTAATCAACAAATTATAATTATTTATCCTCACAGGGAAATTTACAAACTACCCAGCAGTATATAAAGTAATATATATTAAAAATATATATAAATATGTTAAAATTAGCTCCACTTTTTCCGTCTGCAACATTTAAGTGATAAAGACATTAATATATCAATAATTATAATGCAACAATATAATGATATAATATTCTTAAATGGGACATTCAGCATTATGGTATACAGGAAGGCAGTCGTTTTTAGGTTTTTTATTCTAACTAGTGTTTTATATTATGTCTATTAGTGATAATAACATTGTAGAATCAGAGTGATTTCTGAGGAAGGTCTAAAAGCACAAGCAGTCAGACAAACAGTTTATCCTGATGAACTAAAACACTTTATTTGGAGGTGAAACTGAAAGTAAAAGTCTCTTATTGAGCGGCCACAGTAAGTGATGACAATTACGGTAAATATTGTTGTCAAAATTGAGCTTAAGTTGGATATTACAGCAGTTTGGAGACTAATCCCACCTCTGTGTTTTCTCTGGTAGCCCATCAGAAAAATAAGGACTGATTGAATAAAGATGGAATAAGATATTATAAAAGACACTCTGAGAGCTTGGCAGTACACACTGAGGTTCTATAATTGAGATTTCACAGTTAAATGAATGAAGAGATCAATGAAAAGGAGAAAATACAAGGTCAATGTGAAGATTTCTTTACATATTTTTTATGTATGTATGTTTTGAGAGATGCAGAAGTTGGCAGATGGTATGAGGGAAGTAAAGCTGCATGCATCATTTTCTTTTTGTCCTTGGGGGAAGTTAATATAGTAAATAATAACTATTAAATACAAATAATTACATTTTTCCAACAGATAGACGTAGCTGATGGTTTTCAAACTTTCTAAGCTTTTCTTGACCTGTCTGATTTGTGTTTCAATGTTTCTAAATCTCAGCAATTGTTTTGGCAAGGGCAATGTTCACATTACTGGTAATTATGATGGTCAAAACTATGAGAATACGAATAATGATCACTTCTTCTCACCCAGAGTTAAATGAGATGCTTGAGATCAGTTTGTGACGTGTTTCTAGCAGCATTTAGCACAAAGGCTACAAGCAATGGAGCAGCTGCTGGCTAGACACACAGATGTTATTTCGGATTATAGATCATTGAATTCATCACAGTGATGCTGATTCTTCTTCTGCTTGCGGTTTGATTGGCTGAGGCGTTCGCCCTCCATGCGGCACTAAATGCTGATTGGTGGTGTCAGGACTTTGTGTGTGTGTGTGTGTGTGTGTGTGTGTGTGTGTGTGTGTGTGTGTGTGTGTGTGTGTGTGTGTGTGTGTGTGTGTGTGTGTGTGTGTGTGTGTGTGTGTGTGTGTGTGTGTGTGTGTGTGTGTGTGAAGCTAGTTTAGCAGCAGCTTAGCATACATAAATGGCTGTGTCAATGGCTTTAACAGCGAAAGATGTCGCCTCTGTGTGTGTGTGTGTGTGTGTGTGTGTGTGTGTGTGTGTGTGTGTGTGTGTGTGTGTGTGTGTGTGTGTGTGTGTGTGTGTGTGACCGCAACAGACCCTCGTTAGCTCTCCACTGAGCCCTGCTAATGGCTAATGGACAAACAATTAACTGGCCCTTAACGATGTTAACGAGTTAATGAGCTCGTTAAGATGACAACACCCGGAGACACACACACACACACACACACTAATACACACGGATTGTAAGTGAGAGGGAAAATTGAAAATCTATAATCTCCTCGTGCACTTCCCTGGCTCTCTGAGAGCAGAACAGTCCATAAGCCTCTATCGCGTCCTACAGGAGCTTACGGGTGAAGTTTATCCAGAGGTTAGCATCAGAGGAAAGGCTTTATCCTCCAACGTCTCCTGGGAATCAAACCCAAACCCAAAGTGCATACATACTTTTTTCTTTTTTAAAGCTAAGCTAACTGGCTGCTGGAAGTGCCGCTTGTTTAGACACGCCCCTGCTCTATTTCCAGTCTTTATGCTAAGCTAGGCTAACAGGCTGTTGGCTGTAGCTTCATCTTTAGCTAACAAACATGAGTTTATCAATCTCCTACAACAAAAGCAAATAAGTGGATCATCCAAAATATTAAACTGTTCCTTTAGTGAGTGCAAGAATGAACAATTTCACGTACCTCAGGGTTTGAATTGTCCGTATTTGTTTTGTTTTATTTCTCAGTATTTCAGTATTTGTTATTGTCATATTTTTGTTCATTATGACGTTTGTGATATTTATTTATTCCCCATCTTCAGTTTAGGGATTTGGGAAATACAGACTGAAGGAAAACACTTTGGAGTCTTTTGAAAGTCGTTGTTTATTGTTAAGAGGAAGTTGATGAAAACTCCACCGATGTTTCCCTGGAACCTTCCTCCAGTATTTTCAGGTCCAAGAACCTTTTTAGGACTATGGACCTTTCAATGGAAGGAACTAGGAACTAGGAAGTTTAGTCGTGATTTGTTCTGGATGCCAAAAAGATCTAGTGCTCCTATTAGGACGGAGTTAGCGGGGCTCAAAAACTACAACTTGTGTACTGTTTAATTTTACAAAATAAGGAAGCACTCGGTGTATTGATTGTAGGATGACGGGTGGACGTTTCTTCTTATGTTTATTGAAGTTGAAAACACTAACTTTCAGCTTCTTAACAAGTTAAATGAAACGAGCAGTGATCCTTAAAAACCCAGCAGATCATTTACTGCAGTTTTCAGTTCCCTTTTCATTCTTCTTGTCATTGCATCCTTTCAGGCGTCAGAGTTATGCAACAATAGGTACAAAGAGAATTGTGAGAAGTGCACTTCAAATCTGAACTGCTTCAGAATTGCAGTTCAGATTTTTTTAAATAGAGAACAATACAGAGTGATAGAGAACAAATGGGGAATATTGTGCTTGCTATGCATCATAGATCACTAGACCTGCAAGATCACTTTCTTTCTGTGCGAGAACAGAGACATAAAGAAACAAAGAGACAGAAAATAAAATCAGCAGACAGACAGCTGGGGCGTTAACGATGCATCGCATGCGATCACGTATGAAGAGCGTCCTGAAGGTGTACGTCTGCAAGTTAAAAAATGGAAAAGTAAACAGATCGATGGGACTGGAATATTGTTGCCATGGCGACCACTATCTCTCCTTTCACCTTCATGTTTAGGACCTTCACTCGTAAGCAGTTTTTTTTCTTTTGCAATTTGGATGGATTATGGTAATGGCCTCCGAGGCCAGGTGCAAGATGGGAATGTAGATGAATGTGTGGAGGTTTGATACGAGGCAGATTATGGAAATATGACGGTCTGGAGTTTAGAGTTTAGTTGGCTCCTCAAAGTCTTAGAGGGTCTTATCTCAAACAGATTAACTCTCTGTGGAGTTATCTCTCTCTCTCTCTCTCTCCCTCTCTATCTCTCTCAACCAACTGGCAGAAAAAGTGCCTCTAAGTTGACCTTTCAGTGTTGAAAACCTCATAAAGGCCCCTCTTAAGGTGTCCATCCAGGAGAGAAAATGTTCCGAAGTGTTATCTTTAGTGCCCTTCCAGTAGAGTTAACATGACAAAGTGTCCTCTTTAGTCCCCTTCCAGTGGAGAAAAGACGATAAAGTGTCCTCTTTAGTCCCCTTCCAGTGGAGAAAAGATGATAAAGTGTCCTCTTTAGTCCCCTTCCAGTGGAGAAAAGACGATAATATGTCCTCTTTAGTCCCCTTCCAGTGGAGAAAAGACGATAAAGTGTCCTCTTTAGTGACCTTCCAGGGAGAAAACATGATAAAGTGTCCTCTTTAGTCCCCTTCCAGTGGAGAAAAGACGTCCTCTTTAGATTATGGAAATATGACAGTCTGGAGTTTAGAGTTTAGTTGGCTCCTCAAAGTCTTAGAGGGTCTTATCTCAAACAGATTAACTCTCTGTGGAGTTCTCTCTCTCTCTCCCTCTCTATCTCTCTCAACCAACTGGTGGAAACAGGGGAAATGCAGAAAAAGTGCCTCTAAGTTGACCTTTCAGTGTTGAAAACCTCATAAAGGCCCCTCTTAAGGTGTCCATCCAGGAGAGAAAATGTTCCGAAGTGTCCTCTACAGTGCCCTTCCATTAGAGTTAACATGATAAAGTGTCCTCTTTAGTGATCTTCCAGGGAGAAAACATGGTAAAGTGTCCTCTTTAGTCCCCTTCCAGTGGAGAAAAGACGATAAAGTGTCCTCTTTAGTCCCCTTCCAGTGGAGAAAACATAATAAAGTGTCCTCTTTAGTCCCCTTCCAGTGGAGAAAAGACGATAAAGTGCCCTTTTGATGCCCTTCCAGTTTGCAAAAAGGTGATAAAGATGATCCAGAGTGCCCTTCCAGTGGAGAAAACAAGAAGCAATGCTTTAATGGGTCTCCTAAAAATGAATACAAAACATGAAGAAGTGCCCTCTAAGGCTCCCTTCTTGGATAGAAATACTAGATAAAGTCTACAGTGCCATTCCGGTTGAAAAACATGATAAGGTGCCCATTTGGGTGACTTTCCAGTAGAGAAAAGGCATCAAAGTATCCTCCAGTGGAGAAAACGAGGTGCAGTGCACTAATGGGTGCTCATAAAATAAGAAATAAAAAACATATTTCAGTGCCAGATATGCTACATGCTTTTTTCTTCACCCTTGCCCTCAGACGGACTGAATATGCCACAGCCTGTCTGTCTGTAAATTGAAAACCGTCCATGAAACAATTTCAGTAAAAGAACATGAAATCCCCTCCTTCTCTCTGAGCGTCTGCCACTCACTTTGATTGACAGCTCTTCAGTAAAGGTCAGACTCACTCGCTGTGAAATTATTAATTTTCTCTGCAGTACTTTCTGAACCGTCTCTCTTCGTTTCGAACAACGATAATCATAATATAAGAAAAAAAAAACACAACATCACCTCTCTGAGTTCACTTTTAGACGTCGCCTGCCTCATTAATATTCATGAGTTGTGGGTGGGGCTGAAGGTCAAAGAAGCCCCCCCTCCCCACAACATCATGAATGTTAATGAATGCACAAAGAACGCTGGTTAATATTCATGAGGAGGCGACTAAATATCTGTGCTGGCATTCAGAGGCCAAGTTTATCTCAATGTGTCGTACTGTACTTTATTAACTCTCTCTTTCTCTCACACAGTGCTTGAGGTTTGAAGATCAAATGTCATGAGGATCATTTTTCAAATTGAATTCATATCCTGAGTCCAAAAAGATTTATTTTTATCTATGTTTTTTGGCATGCTGTTATTACTATACAGCTGCCTGGAGAGCTGTTTAGGGTCGATTTTATATATAATCCATGTTAACACGAACAACAAACTGTAGAGAGCAACAAACATTGTACTTTTGTCCAAAAGAGCGCTGTTTGTGTCCCCGTAACCAGAAGGCACAACGTTGATTGTCACTTAACTTCTGTAGTTATTTAAACCCGATCCAAGAGTTCTTTCCTGTGAAGATAGAAGTTTATTTTGTAAAGAATGTATGCATGTTACGACTGTAAAGTTGCCATCGCCATATTGTTGTTTTCGCAAAAAAATGAACTTAAGTTACCATTTGAAATGCGAAGGAGTGACGTAGAGCCCTAAAGCATCCCCTGCTTTATGGTCTGTTTGACTCTAAATGGAGCATCATTTACTAAATGATCATCATGCTGTATTGAAGAAGACTTGAAACTAGAGATTGAGACCATAAACTCATGTTTACAATGTTTACTGAGGGAATAAATCAAGAGAGAAGTAGAGTCATTTTCTCATAGACTTCTATACAACCAGAGGAGTCACCCCCTGGTGGACAGGAGAGAGAATGCAGCTTTAAGACAGGAAGCTTTGACTTCACACAGCAGAATTGGAAGTTGCCGCCTGTTCCAGATGTTTTCACCAGTAACAGTTAATTATCTTGACCTATTAACTCACTGTGGGGTAAATTTGACCGTCCTTTTCTCTCTCTCTCTCAGGGCTGGTTACCTCCCACAGGGCGTTCCCTTGCAGCTGATTGGCTACCTGCCGGAGGAGCCGTCCTTCTTGCCGTGGCACTCTGCCAGCCGAGCGCTCTACCAGCTGGACAAACTGCTGGACCGCACGGACGAATACAGCCTGTTCAGTGTAAAGACCCGATCGATCAATAACCGCCTCAGTCAGTCAGTCAGTCTCTTCATTAGCTCTAATGGTGTGTGTGTGTGTGTGTGTGTGTGTGTGTGTGTGTGTGTGTGTGTGTGTGTTTTAACAGGACTACGTGTTGAAGCAGGTTGCATCACGGTACCATCAGATGGGTTGGCCAACTAACGGGCCCGGCAGCGAGGGCAACGTGCTGCAGGCGTCCTACCAGACTGAGTATGCAACACACACACACACACACACACACACACACACACACACACACACACACACACACACACACACACACACACTGTGTCCTGTATAGGAAATCCATTCATATGTCAACACGTCATGTTTTTCCTTCTTCTCTTCAGGGAGTTACAGAGGGAGCTAATCATGTTAGCATGTAGCTTCGGAAACAAACAGTGCCACCGTCAGGCCGTCGCCTACATCTCTGACTGGATCTCCAGCAACAAGAACAGGTACGGACACACACACACACACACACACACACACACACACACACACACACACACACACACACACACACACACACACACACACACACACAGTATCTCCTCACTCACGGACTCACAGACTTTGATGTACCTTCCCACAGTCCTTTAGGGTTATGTTCTGTCTCGCTGTCAAACCGTCCAGAGTTTGAGGACGCTCTCTCTCAGACATTTTGAGCCCTTTGGGAATACTTTCCGCAAGTCTGCATTTCTGCAGACTTTTTCCCGAGGGAATTACCCACAATTCATAGAAATGTGACGGGGTTTTTCAGTGGAAGCCGGAGACGATAAAAAAAATGTAGACAAAGAGGACGGCACATGTGAGTTCAGCCTGGTATATCGATATATATATTTCTTTTTTTCCCATTTTTTTTTTTTAAACAACAAAACAGAACAAATCAGGAAGTAAACAAACACATATGGTCAACTTAAGAAACTGGCATCATCACATCTATCGTTGACAAAGACAATAAATAAATAATAATAAAAAAGAAATTGAAAAAAATGATTGTAAATAAAATAAAACAAAATAAAATGTAATTTAATTTAGTTTAATTTAATTTATACATAAATAAATACATTTAGGAAAAACATTAAGGATTCAAGATGGTTGATAAAAACACATGAAAGCAGAAAAAAAGCAGGCAGAGACTTTATTACACAAATGATTTATTCATCAAACATGTAATGTAACTAAACCAGAAAAATAGTTTATTGGACAAATAACTCTCATCTTGTCAGTCAGAGGACTAAAAAACATTGGAATCAGGGAGTAAAAAGTATAAAATGAAAAACTCACAATCAAACATAAGATGTTATGACGTTGTCATGGTAACGTGATACGTCACGGTTTACATTTTGCATTTTTGTGCTACACAGTTGAAACCTGACTTACTTTATGAAAGTAACGCTGTGTGATACCGACTTGATTGGAGGGAGAATATGTGGAGCTGCTTCACCACCTGAAACCCAAATTACCTCCCCGAGTGAGTGGATGTGGGTTGAATAATGTAAGCTGCTTTGGACAAAAACTAATTACTGTTTCTCTATATTTGAATTGTAGTAAATCATAACTGAGTCCTAGTGTTTTTTTCATGCAACACATGTTCTACTTTCAATTAACCTATAAAGGTAAAAGAGAAAACAGCTTTAACTTTTTTTCCTCTTTGAAATGCTGCGGCTCGTTCGCTCCCTCTGGCTCCTTAACGAGATCTGCAAAATTAGATTTCAAACGGCAAATTAAATAGAAACAGATGCTGGTGTTCTGTACAGAGCAGCAGGGAGCTGATGATGAGACGGATGTGTGAATTTATTAAAAAACACTAAATAAAGCACCATCCAGCACATTTCATGAATGGATTCAAGTCCTCGTTAATGTCAGAAACACGATCAGCGTGAACAACAAAAACATTTCACTACCTTTTTAATTATTTTCCCACTGACCGTGTCCTCAGTCCTCTTGTTGTCAAAGTTAACTTGTTGTTTGTAGCACGAGCGTCGAGGGAGCTGTCCACATGACAACCATTTGGCAGCATTTCTTTTGGGGGGGAAGCAAATTTTTTAGCAAGAAGCAATTTGGAAACGCTCCATTTTTCAGTGCCAGATAAATCTACATTCATGAAGTCTAATCTCTGCAGGGGTGATCTCCTATTTTAAATATTTCATGCTCTACTCTGTTATTTTGTAATCCCATCTGAAGAGCACATGCATGTGGATTTCATGCAGAATAAATGAAGCTCTCTTCTTAAAAAGAAAGCAGAGCACATGAGACTTTATTTAGCACAGTTCATTCTGCAGTGATTTCTGTGAAACTACAGAACAGTGACACCAAAAAAGAGATCCACCTTTGATATGATGATTCAAACAGCAGACCTACGTCACACCTGCGTCTCCACCAGGATCCACCTGCTGTAAATGTGACTCTGGCTAAATTCCAGTCGAGGACAATGAGAGTAATTACTGCAGAGCACAGCTAATATTTTAGCTCCTGCGTCCTCTTTGGAGTGTTAATGATGTCCCACTGGGGTTTTTATTGTAAATGAACCGTCTACATGGATCAGAAAAAAGAGCTGTTTTCAGATTTATCTTAGTGTAGCTACATGCAGCCGTTTATGGGTTCATCTGGAAGGGGGTCCTGGTTTAACAATGAACTGCTGGCGGCCCTCATTAACCCCCCACTTCTTTCATTCTCTGTGCTTTGTGTTCAGTATCTCTATGCTGGTGTTCTACTTGGACCCGGCGGTGCTCTGTGTTGATAAACTGGCTGTTTCCTCAATAATAGAACAGGAGTGGAGCAGAAATTGTACTGTTTACCATGTTCATTTGATAATTAAAAAAAGAAAATGGAGTTTGTTGTTGGTTGTGGTAAATACAGTAATTAGTGGGGCCATAAAGTGTCATATCTTGCCGGAAAGTGAGCAAACACAACTCCAGATACAGATGGTTGGCTAGTGAGCTATTTAGCTAGGTAGCTCATCCTTCTCCAGAGCTGTAGGGAGAAAAGCTGAACGACCATTAGACCCGTTGGCCATCAGCCCGCTGTTTGGCGCATTTTCTGTTACCATTGTAGCATTAAAGCATGGTGCATACATTAGCGAGCTAGCTAACTAGTTGCATAACCATGTCGTCCTGGCTGCTTTGTCTCAGCAAGCAGAGAAGTTTACCAAAAAAAAGCGTTTGGCTGCTCGTGCGAGCTTTGCTTGTGTAAACATAGCGGTTGTGGGTGACTGTATTAGGTTTCACTTTTGTTTACATGTTCACAGATTTTTACGAGTTAATATTTTATTGCATGTAACAAGCGTAGTTGCTGTCAACTTGAGCATCCTTTACTTCAACTGCTTCAATTCACCACAGCGGCCTATTTGCATAGGCTTCGGGTTTTGTGTGTGTGTGTCTTTGTGTGTATGTGTGTGTGGTGTAGTGGGAGGAGCTCAACCCAACAGAGAGAGCAGAGCAAATTGAGCTGCAGTGTGATAATAAATGACATGAAAACATTAAAAAGTACAAATAAAAACACCAGTAAACTTTATCGATACTATGATCTCTAATAATTTAGCCCCGGAGCCGTTTCTTACCGGGTTTTTGAACGCATCCCTCTCTTCAGATAACATAAAACGGCATAGGCTCTCACTATAGAGCCAGGGCCCCTTCTGGGCTGCTGTAGAAACATGGGGGTGCAAGATGGCGGACTCTGTGGAAGACGTCCCGCTGCCTACATAGATTTAAATGGAAAAACATTAAGATTCTTAGTTTTGGGTGAATAAACACTGATTAAATCATAGTTATGAATATCAATATCAGTCCATAAACCCCCCTAAATGTTGCACACTGTCCCTTTAAATATGTCACAATGCATGTATACAACAATCAATCAAGACTCCCAGTTCCTCCATCAGGATATAGAGCTACTGAGGACTCTACGCGACCAACGTATCTGGACATTTCATTTCTGATGGAAGTCTGTCAGCTGATCTCAGTATCTCTGGAGCTGAGAGGACAGCTGGTTCTGGGGATAAAGGTCAGACTCTCGGTGGATTTAAAATGTAAGCACTTCAGCAGCACGTCTCGAGTCTGGTGTCAATTCTTTGGGAACAATATGCTCCGTTGTCACAGTAACAGCACAGCAGTCATCTTTAAGTGTACCAACTGGAGCTCATGTCGCTCAGCTGGGCACTTTAAATGTTTTATCACTCCGGCGAAGTGATTTTCAGAATTCAGAGTGACATTTAGACTGCAGAGACAGACAGACAGACAGACAGACAGACAGACAGACAGACAGACAGACAGACAGACAGACAGACAGATGGTGGAACGACATGTTTACTGTCAGAATGGGAGTTTATTGCAGAGGAAGAAGTGAGTGGGAGGGAGAGATATTTCAGGAGGAAGATGGAGCTTTAGGATATAAAACATCCTCTACAGAGCATTAAAACACACACACACAAACACACACACTCTGAGTGTGTTACTTAATGGGATCAGAGCCATCTGGAAGTTCTGATCCTCCATTTTTATGGTCTGCAGAGAGAAAACTCTACATTAGTATTGTTATTTTTATTAGAAATAGCAGGGGTGGCTGTATAAGTGATAGAATAGTGATAGTAGCAGAAGTAGACGTTGCAGCTGTGGCAGCGGACTCAGAGCTCCTTAATGTTTTACATGATGGATAATCTTCAAAAGCTACGACACAAAACACATCCGTATTCATAAACACACACACACTTGAGATGTTTGACAGATGTCGCCTGAGAAGGACTTCAACGCCACAGTCAGCTGTGTGTGTGTGTGTGTGTGTGTGTGTGTGTGTGTGTGTGTGTGTGTGTGTGTGTGTGTGTGTGTGTGTGTGTGTGTGTGTGTGTGTGCTTGCTCTTAAGTGGAGCATCTCTAAAATGATTTCCCAGGTCGGTGAATGATGTAATTGTCCCTGCATCACTCGCTCTGCACTCGCTCAGAAAACACACATACACACACTAATTACACACACACACACACACAATATATATATATATATATATATATATATATATATATATATATATATATATTCTGCCAGCTGAGCTCACTGTATTGTGATTTATTGACAATTTAGGTCAAACACTCATTACGTTACATATTATAGTGTCAGAAAAGGTTCACCTTTTTGCTTTACTGATGTTTCAGGCCAGTAACCAGCTGAGGCATTGTGTGTGTGTGTGTGTGTGTGTGTGTGTGTGTGTGTGTGTGTGTGTGTGTGTGTGTGTGTGTGTGTGTGTGTGTGTGTGTGTGTGTGTGTGTGTGTGTGTGTGTGTGTGTCAGTACGTTTGGTGTTTAAAACACCCAACAACAACAGAAAAAGTAGTAACCTGTAGTAACTCCAGTTCAATGAGTGTGAGCTGCTGGTCACTGAGGCTCAGGATGTGAAATAGCCGACGGCAATCGGGGGTCCCGCAGTAAATCATTTCATTTATTAATTGAAATTATTTTGTTTCTGCTCAAATGCTTGTAACGTAACGTGAACTACGGATATGACGTCATGTGATTCAGTGGCGAAAGTCACGTGAAATAAGTTAAGTCAGTGTCCCATGGAACACGAACGCCAAAGTCCTCACCAGCCTCTTCCCCTTAGAGAACTTTCCCTCTCTTAAGTTCTCCATCAGTTGCTCTGAGCCAGACTCTGAATTAAACTTTAAGGCTGATATTAACTTGTTTTTGAAGTTAAGTTGTTTTTTTACTGATTGTAAAAACATGAGATAAGATAGAACTTATTAGTCCCCAAGGAAATTATTGTGCCAGAGTTTCATTAAAGATTACAACAGAAGAATAACAAAAAACAATGGAATACAATTCTAAACATATATGAGCAATAGAATAAAATAATTAAGTGTAAAAGAAATAATACTGACACCATTGAAAAATGTATTAAAATAGCAATAAGAGTAAGATAAATAAATAAAGTCAAAACATAAGACAGAAACTAAGAAAGAAAAAAGACAATATAACAACAAAGAATAAATACAAAAGTAAAAGTATACGAAGTTATACTAACACCACTTTCATAATGGAAACTAAAATAGAAAAGTAATATTGAGCATGATATTAAGAATGATATTCAATCATATTGAAAAAGAAGTAGAAAGTTAAACAATTCCCATTACATTAAAGAAAATAGTATCGCACATGAAACTGTAATATAATATTGCACAGAGACCCACGAAAATACACATCTATTATCAGACATTCTTGTTAATACGTCTGTCATAGTTGGACATAGTTGGACTTAGAGACAGAAGTTATATTGTGAACAGTTACAACTGCTTGGTTCAAACTTCAAAAGTATTCCATGAAGAAGAATGCCAATGAGGCTTATTGAGACTTTCTGGAGTCTCAGCTGGTTTCAAAATGTCTTTAATTGTGTCTCTGCGTTTTACGAGTCCACAGGAGAAGTTAAGGGTTTTAATGGAGCTCCCTGGTGGAATCAGAATTTCCTCACTTAGCATCCAGAGAGAGTCCTTCTTAATCCTACGGACGTGTCTTATCAGGGTTTCTCACTTTATTACCTGCACTGGTCCACTCTCAAACTCACATCATGTCTCTGTTAGTGCACAGAAGCCAAATCCAACACTTATTAACATCCCTAAAACATGACACACGCTTGCTTTATTGGAGATGTCTTGCATATTGTGTCCGTCTGATGGAAAGACGCTGTGTCTTTTGTAGGATTCCTCCGAACATCAGAGACATAGTTTACTGCACCGGGGTCAGTCTGATGGACGAGGACGTTTGGGAGTTCATCTGGATGAAGTTTCACTCCACCAACGCCGTCTCAGAGAAGAAGATCCTGCTGGAGGCTCTGACCTGCTCGGACAACACCTTCCTCCTCAACAGGTACGGACGACACATCGCTGTTTCTAGCTTTCTACTAACGTATCATGGTACAACAGGTTTTATGATATCTTAAGAAACGTTTTACCTAATTTTGCGTGTGTTTTTCTACAAATGTCCAGCAGCAATTGTGAATTTCCCCTCGTTACATGAATACAGTCTTTACAGAATAAACGTCCTTCTTCACAGGGAACAACTCAGTCAGGTTTTAAAAAAGATCATGAAATACTTTAAAAGATTGGTAAATACTTAGGTTAAGGAAAAGATCGTGAGTCACTTAGTTACGTTTAGGAAAAGATCGTGAAATAGTTAGTTAGGTTCAGGAAAAGATTGTGGTTTGGGTTCAAATAACAACAGAAGCATTTCTTAAGTACGGAAGTTACGTAACAAACTAATCAATGTTGATTTCTCGCACGAACATGTCTCCTGTGTTAACAATCGTTTTCTGTTTGATCCATCCATCCCCATATCGTGCAACACTTTGTGGGTTTCTGCTGGATAACATATGATTTGAATTTGTGGGATATCTACAAATTACAATACATAAATATTTTCGTCGGTAAATCTACAAATACCGTATTAGAACAGTCTGGTTTCTACCAGGTCAAACCTCGCAGCGAAACAAGTCAGTGTTTTTTTCAAATGTATGAGACAGCTTGTTTTTAAAGTTCAGTCAATGAATATTATTGACCCTAAAAGGACTTAGAATTCACTGGTTTAAACCTCAAGTAGAAACTTTTTTGATCAATATCCACACTTTCTAAGGTTTTGTGATTTGTATAATCGTAGACACACCGTTACATGTCCAGGTAGTGTACAGTGGCTTTATCACAGCTTTCTTGCTGCTGTAGGAAACGAGATTAATGAGAGCTGAGAGACTGAACCTAAACAGTAAAGGTACAAAACAAAAAGCATTCTATAGAGCTGCAGGGGAACTTCAGAGTTTGTCGATAAATCTCCATCAGTATGAGCAACCGCTTTCATATTGCATGGAGGTAAGTTAGATTTAAGTAACTTTCGTCAGATTTTATGTTTGTGAATGCAACAGTTTTCAGCAGATGACTCCCAAATGTTGGATGTTGAAGAGTTCTTATGCGCTTAAATCCAAGCAGGAGAGTTTTCCACCATGTTAACAAGGGTGGAATGTAATTTAGTATCTTTTTTTTAAATTCAGTTTTAGTTCACATTTGAGGTGCTTGTCCTTCACTGTCATATTTACATTTTACTTAATCTTTCCTATCTCAGAGGTAAATATTGTACTTTTTACTTTAACAACTTTATGTGCAATATTCATGTTTACATACTTTCCCTTCATTTTCAAGTCTCTAAATAAGATTTTTGTGGCAAACTGAGAGAGAAAAAGACGGCAAATGAACTGAAAGATGAAAAGTAGCCCGAGGCCGTACATGTTTGTAAATCTGGCCCTCTGTGTGTGTGTGTGTGTGTGTGTGTGTGTGTGTGTGTGTGTGTGTGTGTGTGTGTGTGTGTGTGTGTGTGTGTGTGTCTGCATGTGTGTGTTGACAGCAGAGTATTTTACCAGGAGCTAACTGCCGCTATCTCACGTTGAGAAAAATGGCGACAATTGGATCTCACACACACTCAAAACTGTACGTGAGACGGATCAGTGTGTGTGTGTGTGTGTGTGTGTGTGTGTGTGTGTGTGTGTGTGTGTGTGTGTGTGTGTGTGTGTGTGTGTGTGTGTGTGTGTGTGTGTCAGGTATTGATTTCCCAGCCACAGTAAACTGTTCTGCAATCAGAGAGGTAGTACTGCATGTTCAGATAGCAGCTATCTCACACACACACACACACACACACACACACACACACACACCTAAATAAAGAAAGAAATCACACAGCAGAAACACACTGATTGGTCTCACAGGAAATGCTTTCAGCACAGAGGGATTGTGGGTAGGGAGGGAGAGAAAATTGATTTGGTGGTTTAATGAAAAGACGGCAGCTACAAACATCCAACACACACACACACACACACACACACACACACACACACACGACACACACACACACACTAACACAGCGATACAAAGAAACAGGAACCTAAAGTAAAAGCAGATGAAGGTAAACTCTGAACACAATGTTGGATGAGTAAACATCGGTTTTGTTGTGAAAGTCTCTCGTCTGACTCTTTGTTCGGCTCACATCTTATGAAACGTTGTGTTCACACTTTTGAATTGAGCAGCCGAACTCTCACAAGGTTTCTGTAAATCCTTTTAATCTCTGAAAAGCTGTGAGCAGTCAGATTACTGTCGCTCTTGTAAAGTCTGTGTCTCTGATTCAGAGGAGTGAACCGTGGTTACAAGCAACGATGTATTCCCTCAGTAAACATTGTAAACATGAGTTTATGGTCTCAATCTCTAGTTTCAAGTCTTCTTCAATACAGCATGATGTTCATTTAGTAAATGATGCTCCATTTAGAGTCAAACAGACCATAAAGCAGGGGATGCTTTAGGGCGGGGCTACACACTGATTGACAGGTCGACACCAGAGACGTATACGGCGTCTCTACGTCACTCCTCCTCAGTCCAAATATGGTCACTTCCTGTTCACTGGTTGCAAAAATACAAGATGGTGATGGCCAGATTTTTTGTCACATTTTTTTGTTGTTATACCAAGAGTTACAGGCTAAAGTTTAAGCATTCTATGAAACCTTAGCATTCCAACAATTGGCATAACCATCAATAAGATTGCATGTTAACTATGCAGATTTATGTTATTGTTAATATGACCCCCAGGTTCCTATTTTAGCATGTTAACTCTGTAAAAAAATCATGCTAAAATGAGACTAAATTTGTATTTTAACCTTTTACGCCTCTACAGAATCACCATAAATAAGACTGTACGTTCACTATGCTAATTTAAGTTAACAAGACTCTCAGGTGGATATTTTAGCATGCTAACTTTGCACAGCTTGTAAAATACTAAAATGCATGCTTGAGTAAGCTAATGTTTCATTCTGTTACTAAAAAAAAAGCATATTAATGTTTGTTAGTATGCTAAAACATTTGGAGATATACAGGCTTATGTTTTGGTATGCTGTGTAAATTTAATTTAATTCTGTAGCATTACATTTGTTACCATGCAAGCTTGAGTCATTTCCAAATATGACCTACAGGCTAATCTTTTAGCATGCTAACATATATTAGCATATATTTACATGTTATGGCACACAGAGAATTCCCCCGTCGCGTCTCCAGTTATATATATTAAAGAAAAAACATAGAGTTAATAGTAGCTACTGTCACCATGGTTACTGAGCTCGGTCCGTGTCTCTGTGTCTCCCAGGTTACTGAACCTGTCCCTGACCTCTGACCTGGTCCCGGAGCAGGACGTGATCGACGTCATCATCCACGTGGGCAGAAACCCGCAGGGTCGAAACCTCGCCTGGAAGTATTTCAGAGAAAAGTGGGACATCCTGAACGCTCGGTGAGTTTGCTGAGTGTTTATACACGTCGTGCTGCTGTACAGTGAAGTAATACTAACTCTGGGCTTTTTCTGTTCAGTTACGGTGAAGCGTTGTTCATGAACTCAAAGCTCATCGGAGGAGTCACGGAGTTCCTGAACACTGAGAGAGAACTCAATGAGGTAAATACACACTCACGTTATGGAGGTCTGAAGTCCCGTTTCCTCCCTCTGACCTCCTGACTCACCTTAACGACCTGCACAGATACGATTCAAAGACAAGGGAAAGCATTCAGAAAAGATTTACCCCATCAAGTTACTCGATAATGACAAAGAGGAAAAAGGATTTCTTTATTAATTTAATAAGAAGAAAAAAGTGGAAAATGTCAAATTAGTTAAATCCAAAATCTCTTGACAATATTTTGGATGTTTTTATTCAATTTTAATTCAATTACATTTTATTTGTGTAGCCAAGTATCAAAATTGTGCCTTTAGAGGGCTGTCCTTGGACCTGCTGATTGGAAAGAAAGGAATTCATTTATTTATTGTGATTGTAATGAAACTCAGAAAACACTTACCAAAAAGAGAAAGTAGAAATAAAATGGAAGCAGAAGGGCAGCTGTGGTGTAGTGGAGAGCAAGGTAGTTCTCCATTCAGAGGGTCGGTGGTTCAATACCCGGCTTCGGGAGTCGATGTGTCCTTGGGAAAGACACTTAACCCCAAGTTGCTCCTGAAGGCCATCGGTGTGGACTGGATGATGAATGTTAGTTAGAGTCTGATGGTGGCACCTTGCATGGTAGCCTGTCATCAGTGTGTGAATGGGTGAATGATATGTAACATACTACTGACTGTAAGTCGCTTTGGATAAAAGCGTCTGCTAAATGACTGTAATGTAATGAACAAGTAGCAGCAGTAGTAACAACAAACACTACAGAGAATTGACATTTTTCGACATAAAAAAAGGGTTGTGGGTGTTTTTGATTTAAAATCTGTCTTTTCATTTTATTTTATTGTAATGAAACCATTTTGTTTGATATCTCTACCACTCATGTTGGTATGGTAACAACAAGGAGCCTCAGCGTGGGCTTTATGGTGTCTGTGAACAGAATCACCATGAATTAAAATGGGACCCCTGAATACAAAAAACTGCCTGAAATGAAAATAATCATGAGCCTTTTATTAAACGATTTCTGATTTTTAAAAAGAATCTGCCCACGGGGAAATTATGAGAAATGGGTCTTGGGATGGTCGCAAAGGTAACGGGAGGTTAAAGTTAAAGAGCAGAAACTGAAAGTGTAGGATAGGAAGAGAAGGAGGGAGGATATAGAGGAGTGGAAAGTGGAAGTACAGGAGAGCAGAGGAGTTAACGATATGAGCTGTACTAAAGTCAGTTGAAGGGATGGATTTTCTCCCGCGCTCCACTGAATCTGTCAAACTCTGAACAACACCAAGTTTCCTCCTCGGTCCTTAACTATGAAAATCACATTCGTTCTCTGGCTTCCAACGGTTCAAAGTTTCTCTTCCGACAGAAGAAGTTTCTCTTTAATACATCACCTCTCATGCTGGAAAACTTTCCATTTAATTACCCTCCTTTTTAAAAGTTTCACTTTGATACCTCGTTCTTTCATGCTGGACATTTTACCTCTTGTTATGAACCTTTAAAGCAAAGTTTCTCTTTTGATTATCAACCTCATTTTCAAAAGACAGTTTAGCTTTAATAGCTCACATTTTCTGGCTGGAATATTTCTGTGCCATTAAGAGATGTAATAAAACATCAAGAAACTCACATATTAACAGAGTCTCTTGCCATCTTGGGTGAAAGTCCTAGTGTTTCTTTGACCCACCCTCTTTTGACCTTCTCCCTATGTGGACTCTGTTGCTCTTTATACTTCGTCACATGTCAACAAAGGTCAATATGTGTCGTAATAAGCTGTTTGCACAGACGACCTATACCGATGCTTTTTATTTGATGGTTTTCGAAGTTGAAGGTTGGTGCAAGACTTGGCTCCTCTGGTTGCAAAACAAAGTAAAATGGTAATAAAGTAGGAAAATGCACTAGTGTATATATAGGGTTGGTATTGGCCAAAAATCAACATGGCCACGGCCAGAATACCAAACCCTAGGCTTCAAATCCGTAGTCATCAAACCGATTGGTGACGTTGTACATGCACTTCTTAAATACAGTCTATGTTTTAGCTGCAGTACTACAGACTTTGGTTACCTTATACCCAATATTGATATGTGTGATTTCAAAGTTTTGATCTAAGAGATGTCCCGATGCGTTGCAGAACTCAAGACATATCTAGCATCAGTAGCATCATACAGGGTCTATGGTTTTTTCACAAACCACTTCTTGCGTGTGTTTTGACGAAGTCTGGAGACCAGAAATGTCAATCCTGTTAAGCAATCTCAAGTTACCCAATATAAGACAGAAAGTCACATGATCGGTATAGAAATCTGATTCATATAGTTTGTATGAGCCATAAATCATCAGTATGTTGATGACACATTCAAACCCTGTCATATTTCTGGGTATATAGTTACCCTTTTAGCCTCTTGGGTGGTGCAATTATTCTGTCTTTCTTTTCACGGAGGTGTTTCTAATATTCCAATAACGTTTCTATCATCTTCTGTTCCTTTCTTCCTCATATCTCGTCTTACCATTACCTTACTCCTTCTTCCACATCTGTCTCTCTTTTTCCTCATCCTTTCTCTCCTCAGTTGAAGGAGTTCATCCAGTCCAGCGGTGTAGGGGCGGGGCCTGCGTGGCCGCGGGCGCTGGAGATCGTCGAGGGCAACGTGCGTTGGCACCGCCTCCACCGGCGGCAGTTCTTCCAGTGGCTTCGCAAACCTCCGAGCCTCGGCTAACGCTACACCAGCTAGCTAGAGTGACGCATCTGCAGACTGACTGCAAACTTTATGCTAATGCACTGCTAGCTTACCGATGCAGTCAAATAGAATGGAAAAAATAAGAGGATGAAGAGATTGACTTGACTGGTTATTCAGCCGGTTTCTTGACTGGTTATTCTTCAGAAGAAAAAAATGTTTACAAATTCTTTATTTCAGATGTATTCTTTATTTCTTTAAAGCTGCTAGCTAGAGCAGTCACTGATTCAGTATTTGTTAGCAAGCAACTCGCCTTGAAACTCCCCAATGACTAAATTGCCCCCAAGACCTATGATGTGAACATATTCACACCCAAACTCAACGCTTGGTCAGTGGCCCAAACTATGACCCTCTAGGGACCCCTTTAGTGCCAGTTTCCACTCATTTTCTTGCAAAAAGTCTCTGACTTAGTTTTAGGATTCCCTTACTCCACAAGACGACATGGGGTTGGGCTTGGGAATAGATTGTGGTTTGGTTATATATAAGTACCTTTGTTACATCAAACAAGTATGTTTGTTGTGTAACTGGCATTACCTAAGTACAAAGGTAAAGTGATGAAACTAAAATAAATCGCAGTTGACTTGGTTTCATACTAGCAACATGAACAGAGGTCTCCTGGGTGAAAGTCCTGTGTTCATTTGATCCGTCATACCTCCGCCTTCCTTAGCGAGCTTCCTTGCTCGGTATCCTACATCAGTTGATCAGAAGTCTAATAATGACGCAGATGATTTTACATTGAAGTTAGTTTAAAGCCTTATTGACCGACAACTTATCAAACTTTAACATAACCAACATTTCAGTAGTTGTATAACGAAAGATACATCCTGTGTAATGCCCATACACAGTTCCAAACTCTTCTTTATCTGATAAACATTGAGTTTCCAATAAATTAGGCCCACAAATATGTAAGAAATGTTGTGAAATTGGCAAAATAATATAGTACATGTGTAACCAACATCATCAAAACATTATTAGAATTTTGTGGCACCTTCTTAACATACATGAAATACTGAAGGTTAGAAGTAAGATGTGCGACCTTACATATTAATTGGATGACTCAAGTTAGAGCCTCTTGGCTCCAATCCAATTTCCTCACTAACCAGAGACCCAGAACAGTTTAAATCAGACCTTCCTGTGTTCGCTACATTAAACCAGCCGACATTAAAAGCCGGATTAACCAGCAGTCGGCTGCATGTCGATCATTGAACAGAGATGTAATTAACAAGACATTGACTCGGTGTCCTCTAATCACAGTGCTCAGAGGACTCAGTAACTTGACACAACATTCAAACTGCTTCAGCTTAACTTTAAAAAGCAGCTTTGTTTTTTCAGGATCAAAAACTTTTGGAGAATATCAGCGGGTTTGGGATGCTTTGTTGGGTCCTCGCTTCAGCAATGTACTTTGAATATGAAAAGCTTGTAATAACTTAAAAAACTTGGCTCTAAGCCACAGAGAACGCTGCATGTGTGGACTGTAGTGATGTTGTGGACTGTTTTTTGTTTGAATCACCAGCGCTGGAAAAACATTTAAAATGATTAAAGTGAAGACAAATTATCATGGCCAAAGAATGGTTCTCACATACGAGCCATAATGGGATGTAGCAAAAAGCTGCAAAGGTGACGGAATCGGTCAATATTTTAAAAAAATCGTTAGATCGACAAAGTTGGTCTTTCATTTGTCTTCTGTGCCATCTATACATTTTTAAGTTTTAACCTGATGTGACAGGAAAGTCCAAAAGATAACGAAATAATAATTTGCATTTGAAAAATACAATGAGCATAACAGTCATAAGAAAGAATAAGGGCATCGGTTTTTAAGTTCTATGACCAGTTATCCTTGTAGTAACTTTAATTACGGGAAGTTTTGACACTAAAAAGCACTTATTTAAAATGTACAGTGAAATGACAGAAAGTACGTTTATGGCAGTGAACAAAAATAGGGAACGATATTGACACAACTCGCATTAAAATTCAACTCAACCCACCTGAAATATTTCAGCCAATGAACTTTCTCCTTTTTTAGCGACCAAGTAAAACCAGTAAGGTGGGACAAACTGACTAAAGAAACTGACCGATGGATGAGAAAGTGCAGAGAATATTTCTTGCAAAGAGTCAGGGGTCTATAAAACTGACAGTTGCTATGACAACCTTTTGGCGATAAAAATAATTTGACCAAATAAAATCTCATTGGTTTCATAAAGCAAAAAAAACAAAGTTGTCAGATGAAGCACATATATCTCAGCACCGACACAGAAACTTAAGTTACAATAACAAAGACTAGGATTTTTTTTCTCTTTCAAGCAATCCTTTTATTTGTCCCCGAGACAGACGAATATCTGAGTGAAATCAAAGTGGTGGGTGACAAGACAAACTGAGACAGGTCTACGCTGAGTGTCTTTATATGCAGATGATGTGGTGTTTTTAAATGACAGATTCAAGTTTTTCATCGGTGACAGATTGGACATAGTGAGGAGGTTTTTAAAAAGAAACGGATTCTGCAGCATGATGGATTTTGTGGTCCTTGCGGATTTTTCAGTGTTACGTGAAAAGTCACCAGGACAGCATGACATTCGGACCTTTCAAGACTTTGAATTTTAGCGCGATGGAATCTTCATAGAAAACTTTGCTTGCAGATGGACTATGATAACGATACTACGGATTAATCACAAGGTGGACATTTCAGCTTGACTTCTGCAGTGCGATAGATCCTAAGGGGCGACGTACTTTACAGTGAAAATATCTACAGCCATACCGACTGACACCTCCACAGTTTGACCCATTGACGGGATGATGGCGTCTTCAGTGCAACAGATCCTTCTGTGTGACGGAAAACAAGACCTTTGCTGAACTCTACAAATCAGAACAGATGTTTTAACAGTATGCATTGAACAGTATTATGGACTCGGTGCCACGGATTCTACGGCATTTTACAGCATGAAGGATTTTGGACTACTTTACCCCTCAAAGTTTGAAATGATACTGACTAAAGACTGAACTGTGGAGTCTGGAATATTGGAAATAACGACCTCCAAAAGCACCGAGAGAATACACCTGTATTACTTATTTTTTTGTGGGGGGGGCTCCAAAGTAAATAAAAATATTTGGAGATGATACTT
Organism: Anoplopoma fimbria; assembly: GCF_027596085.1. Classification (NCBI taxonomy): domain Eukaryota; kingdom Metazoa; phylum Chordata; class Actinopteri; order Perciformes; family Anoplopomatidae; genus Anoplopoma; species Anoplopoma fimbria. The sequence continues at coordinate 2,039,607 of NC_072471.1, read as the reverse complement.
TAAAGGATTTTTGAAACAGGACTTAAAATGAATAAAATCCTAATGAAGTCTGGTGCGTTGAACCTCCGTTCTGTTGAACAGACTTTTTGAAGTTATTTCTCTTTTGTTAGATCCGGCTATTGGTGTTAATAATTGAGCCATATATGAATTAATGGGCCTGCCTGCTTCTATACACTGTGTGTCCAGTGATGTGTGTGTGCGTGTGCGTGTGCGTGTGTGTGTGTGTGTGTGTGTGTGTGTGTGTGTGTGTGTGTGTGTGTGTGTGTGTGTGTGTGTGTGTGTGATGAAGATGATGGTGGTCGGTACAGCAGCAGTGGTGACGATAATGACTGCTGTGCCAGTCAAGATGATTAAAATTATGATAATTAAAATTATTATGATTATGATCAGGACTAAGGACGAGGATAGATCTAATGATGATCTAATTGTTGATGATGTGACACATGCTAATTAGCATTATTATAATTATTATGCTAATTATCCAGTGCATTTTGAACCTCTATTGTCCTGTCAGGGAAATTTGGTTTACAGACATAAAGCACACATGTACATTTAACACTGTAAAACATACAAATATGATATTAAAAACTTAAAATGTGATTTAAAGATGTTGACGGCGATGAAGATGTCGTTTATGATGATTATGATCATAATGATGATGTTGATGATGATGACAACTTGGGGACCAAAATGTGACGGAAACAGGAAGTTGCAGAGACGGGGTTTGATTCTACTTCCTGTTTGCACTGCATTGGTTTCCTGTGTTTTTGGATTGTAGGATATTAAAATGGTTTACCTTGTGTGTGATGCAGTCTGTTTCAGTCCACGACTTTGTACGTTATTAAGGGACAAGTGATGAGAAGCCAAACAAATCTTTGTGATCAAAGATTCATCCAATCACATGATGACTAATAAATGATATGAACCAATGAGACTTTTAATGACCTCCTCAAGGTTAAAGATTCAAAGGAGCTCTATTTTCAAAATGTCTTCCTCGTAACTGCGTTCTGATCTATTTCTTTTTGTACGTAGATTGAGAACTCATGCAAATCGTGTTTTTTTATTTATTTTAAACAATATTGGAATCAAGCAGTGGCTTTCGCCCGCTTATCATCAGACAACACAGTCTCACGGCACGTTGCTAAATAGTCACAAAATGCAATGTTTTGGGTTCTTGCTAAGCAACATGATTCTTTTTTTTCGTGTCGCTCGGCCCGACTCGTCAGTCAGGTCGACCTTTGACGACCAAACCACAAAGTTAAGTTTCGTAAATAACAAAATGGTGGACAGGAAGTCGGTGGTAAATTAGTACCACTCGATTTGATTGGCTGCCTCGGTCAATGGCGACACTAGCGGGCGTGCGACTCGGCTATGTTTGTGTATGCAACATGTTTCTAGCGTCTCGGTGTGATCGGCCTCAAAGATCACATTAATCAAACTTATAAACAATGACACATGCAGATGTCAATTTGGCCTTCAGATAAAGGTCCGGCCCATACTCTGCCAAAAATGTCTGTCTGATCTTTCTCTTTTGTAAGCTACTATTTTCTTAGCTCTCCCCTGCTGGTGCTCAGCCTGCCAGCTGCTGCCAACAGCTGGAGACGACGACTCACAACCCTCCAGAGAGGAGAAAGGAATATATCTGAAGTCACCAAAGACCCATTTTTGCTTCCTTTTAATCATAATAAAAAAAAAATGACTTTGATGCTATTCTTGAAAACACAAAGGTCTGACTAATTCACTTCACAAGTGGGCTCTCTCATAAAGGTCCGTTAGTGCTGATGACGGTTAACTGTGTTTAAAACAGTTAGTACTAGTCGGTGAAGTAGTTTGCACTTTCTCATCAGTGGTGTTGATGGACGCCGGTTGCCATGGAAACAAAGTGAACAGATTCAGGTGGCCCACTTTTTCCGAAATACATCCCCAAAATAAAACTACAGCCGGCAGAGAGTTTTCATTCATTTAAATCCAGGAAATGAAGAAGATTAAGCAAAATGTCAGGAGCGGGATTCAAACCTGCAACCTCCAGAGGGTGGGTGGCTGTGTGTGTGACATCCCCTGTGATGAATGACTCCACTGTTTTCCCCACGGCATCATGGGAAATCACACACCCTGGATACACACTGTGTGTGTGTGTGTGTGTGTGTGTGTGTGTGTGTGTGTGTGTGTGTGTGTGTGTGCGTGTGTGGGGTTGTGTAGATTAATGGGACTCGGAAAGAATGTGACAGAGAGAGAAATGAGCTAAAGAGATGATAGAGAGCGAGGTGAGGAGGAGAGGAGTACTGTGTTGTTTTATGAATGGTAAAGAGACAATCCAAATTGAATCCGTCGTTTTCTCTGGCAGAAAGGTGAGTTTATAACCGAGAGGAAGATCTGGAGATATGAGAATGAGACAGAACGATAAACAGGAAGAGGAAGGTAGCAATGAAGACAAGGAAACTAGAAAGGAGGAAAGAGGAAAGAGGACGGACACATGAGGAAGGAAGAATAAAAGGAAATTGATAATCAGGTATTTAGTTTCATCAGCTGATCACTTGTTATTTAGTTTTGTGTTTTCCTAATCAATCACTTTCAGTCCACGCAGAAGCTGACGGATGCCAAGCAGACAACCGGACGTTTTTGACGTTTATCAAAGAAATAGGTCCATTTAAAAGTTGCACTTACATCATCATGTGCTGCTCGTCAACGCTGCTCACATGTATTCTGTCGGTATTTGTAGCTGGGGTGTTCCTGTTATGCAGCAACATTTGTTTAAACACACATTACTTCTTCATATTTTGAAATGGCTTTAATTATCAATCAAAAGAAATACATTTCTACAAAACTATAAGCCATGAAATTCAAAATATTCTTCTTTCTCTGTAATTCAAATATTGTATGTATGTATGTATGTATGTATGTATGTATGTATGTATGTATGTATGTATGTATGTATGTATGTATGTATGTATGTATATATATATATATATAAAGTATAGCCGTTCTGTTCATGTGTAGAAGGTTAGATAGCTAAATCTGCATCACTCTGAACGCTATGGCTAACTTAGCTCGAAATGTATCACGCTGTTATACCACCCAGTATAAACCAGTCCACCCATTAGGATTATTATTTGTGCCTGAGATTGACCAATATGTTTTACCGCCAGTTAAACATGTCACTATTCTTATATGATGCAAAAAACAGGAAACATCTTTTTGCTTTTTGAAAGTTAGGAAGCCAAAATGTGGCTTTATAAAGGACTGAACTCACTTTACAGGAAGACACCGTCTCCACTCACACTCAACTCTGACTGGTTGACAAAGAAAAGGAGGTAAATGAAGAAAGGAAGGAAATAAATAAAGCACAGAAGAGTTAAAGAAACAAGGAAAGAGGGAAAGATAAGGATGGAAGGAGAAAATAAAGACAAAAAGTGAGAAACATAGCAAAATAGCAAAAGGAGGGCGAGGAAAGGTGAGAAGGAAACGAAACATGATGGGAGAGAAGGATGGATGGATGGATGGATGGAGTTCAGAGGAGAGTGCAGGGGTGGAAATAGAAACAAGGAAGGAAGCAAAGAAGAGGGAGTAAAATAAATGAAAGGAAGGAAATGATAAATCACACATGAGAAGAAAAAAGAGGGGAGGAAGGAAAGAAGGGAGGACGAGGAAGGAAATAAAAGGAAGGAAGAGAAAAGAGGAGGATTAAGAAATAAGGGGAGGAAAGAAAGAAATGAGGAATTGGTGAAAAAAGAGAGAGGAGATATAGAAGGAAACAGTCTAACAGCTGCAGTGTGTAGGTTATTATTATTATTATTATTATTATTATTAATGTCTGTTCAGAGGAATCCCATTTTAGATAACACTCACACACACACACACACACACACACACACACACACACACACACACACACACACACACACACACACACACACACACACAGTTTAATGGAAGACTGAGAGAGGAAACTGTAATTCAACTAAATCCTGATAACAAGTAAAATCCACGGCTGCCATGGTAACAGCTTCTCTACAGCTACACTACACAGATTCACTTAATACATAAAATATGACAATACACAATAAGAAGTGTTCCACATTATATTACTGAGCAGTATTAATAATATATATAATATTATATCTGTTTCTCTGTGTTATTGCGATGAGAACATTAGAGATGAATGTGACCTGTAGACCTCCGGTTTCTCTTCATCTGTTTCTGAATGCGATGAAGAGCGAACTGTACCCAGACCTGTCAATCACAGTAGCCCCGCCCTAAAGCATCCCCTGCTTTATGGTCTGTTTGACTCTAAATGGAGCATCATTTACTAAATGAACATCATGCTGTATTGAAGAAGACTTGAAACTAGAGATTGAGACCATAAACTCATGTTTACAATGTTTACTGAGGGAATAAATCAAGAGAGAAGTAGAGTCATTTTCTCATAGACTTCTATAGAACCAGAGGAGTCGCCCCCTGGTGGACAGGAGAGAGAATGCAGCTTTAGGACGCTTCAACATTGGCTTCACTCTGCAGAACTGGAAGGTTGCTGCCTGATAAAAACACTATTAACATGTCTAGGGATTTAACAAAAAGATCTGTTTTTAGACGTCTTAAAAATGAGAGTAAATATTTTGCAGCAAAATCAAATTATTTACAGGATATTCAACCTTTGTTTCTTTATAATGCATTTAATACTTGACTTCTTTCTTTTTAGGGCTTGTAATAAAGGCAATAAAGTAGTCCATGAATGAGATTTGAGTTTACATGTAATTACATTTCCTCCTCATAGTAGCGGTTGGTTTATGTTGTTTATTTTGTTTCACTCGTTGTCTTTTTGATTCTTATCAATGCGTTTGTCTCTCATCCTTTGGTGTTTTGGAGAATAATAGAATAAACAGTTGAGTATTGTGCATTTACGCCTATGTACCCGCTCAGAACTTGCATTATGGTGCAAACCACGATTAAGATAAGATAAGATAAGATAAATAAGATAAGATAAGATAAGATAAGATAATCCTTTATTAGTCCCGCAGCGGGGAAATTTACAGGATTTACAGCAGCAAACAAGAGACATAGTAAAAAAAAAACAAGTATTATAAATAAGCAGTAAAAATAGAATATTAAATAAGTAAAAAATCCACAATAACTAAAATATCATGTATAAAGACAGAATAAATATGATATTGCACAGATTGTTTGTGTCGTGTGGTCCACTGGGAGATTATGAACACACCTTTAGTGTAACGTTATCGCATGCTAACGTTTGCTAATTAGCATTCAACACAAAGTGCAGCTGATGGGAATGTCACTATATTCTGCAGGTATTAAACCGAAAGTTAAAATGTTGACCTGATGGTGGCGCCAGATGAAAAGTAAGAAGATCAACAGTGTTATTTTACATCATCCTCTGGGGAACATGAACCACGTTTTAATACAATTGAAGTGACTTTCATTGTAAACCACCTTCATCCACTAACATTCTAAAGTCTCATTGTCTCCTCTGCTTCTCTCACAAAGTTATGGAAATGTTCTGAAACCGAATCAGAAATCTGAAATTATGCAAAATCCTCAGAGTCCAATCAGAGTCCAGCAGTCACCGTTGCCATGGTGAAATGGCACAATGCTGCTGCTGGACGGAAACAACGGCACAGGATGCTCTAATTACACTCGTTTGTATTCAGAACCTTAAAGCTTAATGTAACCTGAACCTATGTTTAATTCAAACTGCAACACACACACACACACACACACACACACACACACACACACACACACACACACACACACACACACACACACACACACACATATAAACCAGTGAGCCCTGATTTGGCGTCTCAGTGTGAACGAAGTCGAACAGAAATTGAATTAATTCAGTTTGCAGAGACTAAAAAATGCAAATGAATATTTAGCATGTGTGTGTGTGTGTGTGTGTGTGTGTGTGTGTGTGTGTGTGTGTGTGTGTGTGTGTGTGTGTGTGTGTGTGTGTGTGTGTGTATAAGCCAGGGTTTTGCCTCGAGGAAAATCAGCTCAACTTTCATTCATATTGAAATCGGCAAAGCGAGAGAAGAAGAGAAGAAAGGAGGATTAGGGAGAGAACAGATAAGTGAATAAGAAGGAAAGGAAAGGAAGGTGAGGAAGGAGAGGAAAAAGAGGGGGAGATAGGGAAGGAAAAGGGGGAGAGGGGGAGGAAGAGAGAAAGAGAGAGGAGAGGAGCAGATAGAGTCACTCTGACGTTATCTGTTTCTTTGTTTCACTGCTGACAGAGAGAAACTAATCCACTGTCAACACACACACACACACACACACACACACACACACACACACACACACACACACACACACACACACACACACACACACACACACACACTCAGTTGTAAGTATCTGCAGTGCAAAGCAAAAAAGGATTCTCCACATGGAAACAAAAGTTTTCTCAGAGGTCGCACAGATTTTTAATTTCTCAGAAAACGAAGAAGCTGAGCCGAGGTTCATCCAGTAAACACACACACACACACACACACACACACACACACACACACACACACATGAACAAACACACACAAACACCAAACAAACACACAAACACCAACAAAGACACACACCTTCTTGTGATTTTGAGCTCTTTGTGAAACCAGCTACTATAAAACATGAGTCGAGCCTCTGTGAGGAGTTAATGTTTGGTCTGATTTACGGGTGAAAGCTGCTGTTAAAATGTTTTTCTCTTAGTGTTTCTGACATGTGACACATCAGTCAATGACCAATCAATAACGAGCGTGTAATTGTCAGCCAATTGGGGAGAAAAACAGAGCGATGCTGTCGGAGAGAGAGAGAGAGAGAGAGAGAGAGAGAGAGAGAGAGAGAGAGAGAGAGCTTAGAGCTAAACTGAAATGTTCAGAGGAAATTGGTTGTTTCCTCGAGACAAGTGGAGAAAACACAGGAAAATGACAGGTTCTGTGTGTGTGTGTGTGTGTGTGTGTGTGTGTGTGTGTGTGTGTGTGTGTGTGTGTGTGTGTGTGTGTGTGTGTGTGTGTGTGTGTGTGTGTGTGTGTGTGTGTGTGTGTGTGTGTGTGTGTGTGTCTGTGTGTGCGTGTAGTAATTATATGAGGAGTCAGGTTGATGGATGATTGAGGTTCTATCTGCAGCCGTAGGCCCTGAACGCACCTTAGCACTATTAATCTGACATCACTACGCTGGGTGTGTGTGTGTGTGTGTGTGTGTGTGTGTGTGTGCGTGTGTGTGTGTGTGTGTGTGTGTGTGTGTGTGTGTGTGTGTGTGTGTGTGTGTGTAGAATATCTTTAAGCTACAGTTTAAAGAAAGTTGTGAATATACATAAATATAATGTAAACTTCTCTTTGGGATTCGGTTTGTATAGAAGCTCATTAACGCTCACTCGACACAGAGTGAGTTCTAGAGATTGTGTGATCTGTGCAGAGCAGAGGGAGAGGAACAAGAGGATGCAAGCAAAAAGTTTTTCTTGCAGATGTTTTACTCCATTTAACGACTGAAAACGATGCAATTTAGAGGAAATTATTTGAAGAAATTCCTGGAAATGTTTAGAAAGTAGTCCTCACCTGTTGCACAAATACACACTGATATTGACAACAAGCAAACTTGACAATATAATGAGCATTTTTAACAAGAATCAGCTGATCGACAGTTAACCCAAAAAGAAGCGTAGCAATGCACCAACAAACAAAACAAAACCACAATTGTGACTTTTTACACTAAACTCTAACCCACTAACTAAAGTTTCATGATATTTTCTTAAACATAACCAAGTATTTAAGTATTTTGCGATCTTTTCCTGCCGTGCAGTACAATCACATATAGCAAAGACATACTGTACAATCGACACACTAAAATAACAAAATAACATAAAACCACAACATGTGCACCAAAGCTGCTGATGTCAGACGTCTCCGAGGTTATTACTTCAGAGTTAAAGAACGTTAAACACAGAATATTTCACAGCTTTAAGAGTTGGAGCTCCCCGTGTTTCAACGAACAACCAACTTCCTGTGAGAACGGACTCATTATGCAGAAAATTGGTGAGGAAAGGCTCTGAAGGCTCTAAATGTGCCGGATAATAATAATAATTATGAGCAGTCGAGCTTCGTCACCTTCGCTTCCTTTCATTTTGCACGAATTCACCTGAATGCAGCGCCGCTCTCCTCCTCCTCCGTCTCTAATGAGAGGTTTCACTCTTTTAACGTGATAAAAAGGTTCCATGAGACGGAAAATGAAACCTTTTCTTCTGTGTGTGTGTGTGTGTGTGTGTGTGTGTGTGTGTGTGTGTGTGTGTGTGTGTGTGTGTGTGTGTGTGTGAAATATATTACCATATCAATAGTTCTCTCCTCCTTCCACCTCCTTCCTCTCTTTATCTTTCTGTAGGGATGTAAGTGTGGCTGATTATGAGACGAGCATTGTTATCAACACACACACACACACACACACACACACACACACACACACACACACACACACACACACACACACACACACACACACACACACACACACAGATACACACACCTACTGGGAAACAAACAAATCCAGTGGGTTCACTGGGAGCAGAAATCTGAGAGTGTAACAAGAAAATCTGCAGAACGATAAACAGACTGGACTGGTGTTTGTTTTCCTCCAGAAGAATCTAGAAGTTCATTTTCAGAAACAGGAAACTGAACCTCATCGCTGTTTGTTCTTCTGAATCTCTCATTTTTCAAAACTCTGAACAGATTAAATTAAAAGCAGAACCAGAAAACCGATGAATCCAATGAATCCAATGATGATGATTTTACTGGAATCTATCAATACCCTTCTCATACTGCTGCAACTCAGCAAGAAGCAACGTGAGATATGAGCAACTTATGGTCCTCACATAGTTTATGCATTTGTGCATATTTGGGATTTTAGATATTTGATGTTTCACAGTTACACTCATTATATTTTCTCCTCTCACTGCTGCACAACAACTTCCCCTCCGGACAAATAAAGCCTGAGATCACAGATACTAAAAACTAAAATGACTCATAGCTGGATTTAAGGTGTTAATAGAAGTCAGAACGAACAAAATACTAAATGTCTCATGATTTTTATGCCAAATAATAAAAGTGAGAGGGACACAATTTGTGACAGTAAGAGGGAGAAATAACAAGGCAACCAATTATGTTTTAGTTTAATATTTACACTTGACTGAGATCAGTTTGAAGAGATTAATTCAACATTTAAAGAGCTTCTTTTTCTGTTGGCTGGTGCTAAAACTCTGATTTAATCCAACATTCAAAGTTGCAAAGCAATAAAGCACGAAAGCACATAATTAACTGTGAAATAGATCCACTCTCTGCCACCTTCTGTTAATACATGCAGGAAGACTGTTCATAATAATGTTCTGCAGCTCAGGTGTCTGAGATCTCTGTTCATGTTCCCTCCATAGGGTTGATCCCACTAACAACAGTTGTATCTGTGTTTACAGTCTGATTTATCTTCCCTGTCTGTGACATAAAAGCTCCACTGTTGTCCAGAAAACTGTTAAAATACAGCAATGTCATCAGCAAAAGGTTTGAATGATATCTTAAAAAAAATGACCCTCATCATGGGTTTTCCTTCAAAAGTCCAGCTTCAAGTGTCAATTTTCGCTCGTTTTATAAATACAGTCTTCTCAAAATAAACTTGGTTAGGTTTAGGAAAAGATCGTGGTTTGTTATAAAATAACTACTGAAATTCTTCCCCAGACAGGAAGTCAGAGAGTATTGATAGACGGACCAACACATTGTTCATCTTTTTATGGGATTTATTAACAGTAATACAAATGTTGAATAACTCCAGGAAACCTTTAAAACACTTCTAAAACTTTTGACTTTTGGATTTGGCTCAAGTTTATCCAGGCCTGGATTAATAGATTGATTTTAGATCCTCATTATGAATTGGTAATAAAAAAAGTATGAAGAGATACGTAATTAAACTGTTTGTCAAACATCTGTTAATTTATTGGTTGGACTATTGCCTCATAGTGACCCAATATGGCTGTGTGTGAAAGTTATCTGCACTTATAATAACCACCTGTTGTCTTAATTCAAACTCATGACTTGCTACTTCAGATGCAGGTTTAAATCAACCTTTTTTCTTTTTAAATATGAACGTTGGAACAACTCAAAGCTCTGGATTGTTCCTGCTGCTACAAACAAATGCTAAAGTTTACTTTTGCAAATGTAATCCTGTTTGAAACACAAACATTATGGGATATAAACAACACTCGGCTGGGATTAAAGCAAACGTTACCGGGATTAACCAGACCTCCGAGCTATCACCGCTCGGGCAGAATTTGTGGGAGGAAAAAGGCTTTAAACATGAATCAATCGGCACTCTGCAACCTGCAACCTCACACAAACACACACACACACACACACACACACACACACACACACACACACACACACACACACACACACACACACACACACACTGTTATCGAGGGTGTCATTTTGTTCCATTAAAGAGCTTCTTCTCTCCTTATCAACTCCAACCTTCACACACACACACACACACACACACACACACACACACACACACACACACACACACACACACACACACACACACACACACACACACACACACACACACACACACACACACATTTGTACTGCTATGCTTGTGAGGACCTTCATCGATTGGAACCTTAAAGCTACAATGAAAACTATAATTTTGTGTGGATTTTGGCGGTCCCTGTGGACAAAAGTGGTAGTGTTTACTTTATGTTGGACATTGTTATGTTACGTTGCTGTATAGTGTTACATTCTGATGTCGCACTGTTACATTGTTATGTTGTGGCGTTCTGTTGTCAGGTTATGTTGTAACGTTGTTCGTTACGTTACATTGTTACATTACGTTGTTATCTTAGGTTGTTACAGTGTGTTGTTACTAGGGTTGGAACGGTTCAACAATTCATGGTTCAGTATGTATCTGGGAAAAAAACTACAGTAAGTAATAATGTGGTTTTCTTTCCAATTATTCAGAACATTTTACAACATTCATCAGAGGCTCATTGGCTGTACTTCTTCACTAAAAGGGCTACACCAACTAGCATGTTACATGGCAGCTACAGCTGACAGACAACAACTGGTGAGCTGACAAAACTACGGTTAACTTCCGCTCCAGAATTTATTTTCCACACATATGATAAGTAAACATGAACAGCTGTTAGGATCACTGGGTGAACCGATAGGATGTCCCATACCGAATACCAAAGTCCTGTACCTTTTATTTCATCTTTATTTGCGACTTCTTTACACAGAATTTGAGACAGACAAAGAAAGTTCCCTTGGCTAGAAGCTTACCTTTGCATTTATACGACATTCGCTTTGATCACTCGGCTCTCAAGATGTCAAGAATAGCTTTAATGAAAAAATCCACTTATGCCTCTTTCAAAAGTTTCTTTAAGTGACGTTTTTACGATCGCGACCCTCCTCCTGTGCTGCTTCTATCCATCAAAGACAGAGAGGGGTTAATGGAGGTCAATGCTGAACGTGAATCGTCTTTTCTCATTTTTCTTTTTCACTCTATTATCAGCTTCTCTTGACCCTCTTCAACCCTCGTTCTCTGTTCCTTCTTCTTCTTCGTACTTCTCTTAATTTGTGCATTTTTAATAGTCCTAGAATTTATTTTATCTCTCCTTCTTCTTTCTGTTCGTGTGTTTTGTTCTCTTCTTATTTATTCCTATTATCATACCAGTCACCTCCTCTTCCTCCTGCAGCTCAGTTTGGGACTCAAACAGGGCCGCGGTACATACGCTATATATTATACATACAGAGAAGATCAAAGCGTTGCATAAACACAGTACAGTCAAGGAGAGAAGATAAAAGCCGGAGAGTCACATAGAGATGAAATGAAAAGCATAATGATGGAGCTTGAAATACTGAGATATGAACCTGATATTAAGACAAAACTCTGCACATGTAAACAGCATTTTCTGATCAACATATGAAGGAGGTCATAGTCAGATTAAATATTTACAAATAACTATAAGACATGTGGAGTGTCCAAGTTCCATACTAACACTAGAGAGTCTCATTGAGTTTGTACTCAAAACAAAAATGTAGGACTTCCATATAATCGCGGTTCACCTGTTCCTATTAATAGTTGCGAGAAAATACAAACCCACCAGATGTTATTCATAAGAGAGCACCATTTTGTACAGTAATATTTGTGAAGTATAGCTTTTATGCCGTGCGGCATATTGACATTGTGAAACATTTAGCTGCTCAAGTGACAGATATTTCAGTCTGGATGTGGTGGGGACCAAAATGGAGCAAAAAATAAATAAAAAAGCCTGGTTGTAAAGTTTAAATTCAAATGTTTTTAAAATAATGTTCATGTTTAATATAATGAAACAACAGATATCTGTGAAATGAAACAAAACACAGCACAACACAATTATGTTATTTTATGTTATTGTAACTTTTGTCACAACAGCCTGAAAACTCCTGTCTCTGACCAATTGTACCTTCAATTCTCTGACCCAGCACACACACACACACACACACACACACACACACACACACACACACACACACACACACACACACACACACACACACACACACACATTGTACTGTGCGGTTTTGTTGTCATAAATCATGGCTGTGACAGATTATTGTTGCCAAGAGGAAAATATATAGCAATTTAAACATAATTCTTACAGGGAGAGTTATGGGAGCACAGGATGACTGACAGGAAACAAGAAAATATAAAAAACAGAGAAACCATCCCAGAGCTGAACTCTCTCTCTGTTCATCAGTTTGTGTATTTATTTTTATTTATTCATCGGTCTGTCAGTCAAAGCTAGAAAGTTTCAACCTGCTGAAGCTGACATGATGGAAAATAACCATTTCAAAGACGATTTCATTTGAGCACAAAAGCTACAGTGGGGAACAAAAATGTACTGCAGTTTGTCAAGAGGACAGTTGAAGATGGAAATGGCATTACATCTAGTGAAGAGTGCATTATGATTATTTTAGGACTCTAAATGGACTTTGCACAGGACTTTCACCCAGGAGAACATGGTTCGTGTCCGGTGTGGAACCCAAACTTAACATATTGACTTATTTAGGTTACGTCAACAAGTTCTAACTCTGTCTACTGATTTAGATCCTGTGATTGTAACGTAACTTACAAAACAAACCAGTTCTACGTGTCAAACATACTTATTTTAACTCAAACCTTGATCTTTTTGTGAACGTTTTTTGTTACTCTAACCAGTGCAGGTAGCAATAGAATAACATAACCACAACATAATAATAATAACATTATAAATGGGGGACCAGAGAGGGCAGTGAAACAACCTGGGGATTATTGAGTTATAAGGAGATAATAATAACCTCAGGGAGTGTTAAACATGCTGGATATAAAGATAAATATATAAAGATTCATGCATCATGTCTGTGGGTTCACAGGGTTAATAAAGCACCTTAATCACCTCCCTGAGCCGAGCCTCACGTCCACTGACCGTGTTGTTAAAGCACAATAAATCACCTCCAGTGAACCAGGTTCCTCTCACGTCTCTCCCTCCTCACCCCCCATCAACTCTCCCTTTCCCCCCTGGGGAGACGCCTCAACCCCTGACCTGGAACCTGATTCAGAGGAAATGCGGAAAATTAGAGGGAAGGAAGCAGCTGATGATCAGTGGCTTCACTCAGAAAGACAGAATATGAGCCTCAGCAGCCATGTTTCCATACAATGAAACTAAATTGGGAATTACGTGTCAAAGGAAACTATTTTGTCTATAAGATGACTTTCTGATTTTTTAACGTATCCAAATAGGTTTCAAATGAATCCAAAGAAGGCCTCATAGTAGGGCTGGACAAAGAGATGGATGAGTCAAAAAAACAAAGTATCCTCAAACAAAGGTTTGTATGATATCTTAGAAAAATGACTCCTAATTCCATTTTTTGTGCGTTTTCCTACCAATGTCCAGCAAAACGTGTCAATTTCTGCCTGTTACATATTCATACAGTCTTTTCAAAATAAACTTCCGTCTTCACAATAAACTACTTGGTTAGGTTTAGGTCGTTTGGGTTAAAATAACTACAGAAGTGCAGATATTGAAGTACGCAACAAATACGTGACAAATAAATCAACGATGGTGAACAAATATCGGTTTCCTGGCTTAAAGATCGTAGTTTGTTGCGCCATCCAACAAACTGGGTTTGTGCTTTTGTGTTCTTTGTACTTCCTCTTTCATGATTACGTAGATCATTTATGAAATAATGTCGTAGGATATCTACACATTATTTAACGTACGGGATAGCTACTAACGCTGGAGAACAGCCTGCAAGAAACACAGGGCTTCACCCAAGAGACTGCTGTGTGTTTACTAAAGCCAACCAAGGAGTTATTTTATTTTGCGCTAACGTTATAAAGCAGTTTGGTAGTTTTTTCTGTTTTGTGTGAATTTACAACGTTAAACATTTGCTGTAAACTCTTTCAGACTGCGACCGTAGACTCGGAGAAAATATGTTTCCCTCAAAACGTAATTGTGATTGCAGTTAAGTTGTATGAGACGTAATTTAGTAGGAGACATGGTTGACTTCACATACACAAATTGATTAAAATAACATTATATCTAACCTTTAAAAGTACATCAGCTAATCTGAGGAACTTTACAAATGCCAGTGGAATATTTATTTTGTCATTTATCTTTTTAATCTTTAAATGATCATTTCAATGCCTTGTGAGGCTTTTGAAGAGAGGATATGCTGAACTATAATACACACACACACACACACACACACACACACACACACACACACACACACACACACACACACACACACACACACACACACTGTGTTTGTGGTTTCTCTGTGAGCGATATGACATTTTAAATTCCTGTTACAGCCGGTTCTGCATGGCTGGACGCTTTAATAGAAACACAACAATGACAAAATATTTTATTTATAATACTGGCCTTTATTTAAAAAAAAAAAACCAAAGAAACATTCTCCACCTGCAGTGAGTCACCACGCTGCAGAGAGAAAAGCACCTGAAGCACAACACAAAATATGGAACACAGGAATGTGATTAGGGAGAAATGAACAGTGGGCTGTTTCTGTTTCTCCAACAAGGTGTCGACATCAAACGCAGCTTTCAGAGAAGCCCACAGAGACGCAACATTAACCTTTAACCACACACAGCATTCTGCCTGCAGGACGCTTCAGATAATGGAGAGCTCTCCTCTGTCATAAAAATAATGTGGCTATAATGCATCACAGTGTACAATTGCAATCTTAGAAATTGCAACTCTAATGGGTCCCAAAACACTCAAACAACCGACTGTATATGAGCAGGTGGATGTAGCCGCTGAGACGTCACCTGTTGGTGGTTTGAAGCGTTGTGTTTGGCATTTTGTCCGTCGCCATCTTGGATTCAGGTTGTTGCCATATTGGCTTTTTTTGCTTTTTACATTATTTATTTGTGTAGAGATGCACCAATACGTGAAACAAGTATCCGGTTTTCAAAGTTATTATTAGGACTGTAATGGTTTTTAAGTACGATAGACTGTTCAGTGGACAGAGTCATCTTTGGTTTGTGGACTGCGTTTTTGAAGCCTTAAGTTCGGCATTTTGGTCGTCCCCATCTTGGTTTTTTGCAACTAGTATATGGTAGTGACCATATTAGGACTGAGGAGGAGTAGACCTGTCAATCAGTGTGTAGCCCCGCCCTAAAGCATCCCCTGCTTTATGGTCTGTTTGACTCTAAATGGAGCATCATTTACTAAATGAACATCATGCTGTATTGAAGAAGACTTGAAACTAGAGATTGAGACCATAAACTCATGTTTACAATGTTTACTGAGGGAATAAATCAAGAGAGAAGTAGAGTCATTTTCTCATAGACTTCTATACAACCAGAGGAGTCGCCCCCTGGTGGACAGGAGAGAGAATGCAGCTCTAAGACATGTAGCATTGACTTCCCTTTTCAGAACCAGATTTTGCAATCTGATCATCACCTTTTAGAAGCCTCTGAACTGTGGTGGAGTATAAATATAAAGTAGCATAAAATGGAACCTCAAAAGTATAGTTAAGTAAATGTACTTAGTTGCATTACACCACAGGTCATTTACCCACATTCATGCTTCACAGAATGTGTTGTAATAATAACGGCACTCGTCTGATGTTTCCTCTGGGAGTCAATGCTTCATTGGCTGTTCCAGGAAAAGAAAACTGCCTGCTGGTGATCTGGAACAGTTGTGGCGTTGCGAGTTAATGAAGAGTGCATGAACGCACCATTAGTCTTGGTCTTAGCGAGGCTAGCGGCAGGAACACATGATGACTGTGTAAAAGATTCAAAATGGCTCCCTGAGAGCCAATCAGGAGGCTTGGTTTTAAATAGACGAAGTTGGCTTGAAAGCAATTAATTTGCATCGGCTTGATTTTCACTCTCTGCACCTATAAAAGTAGAAAGGTAGAGAACGAAGAGGAGGTGAATTGTTGTTTTCGCCCCAGGAAAGAAACAAAAATACTGGAGAAGTAAAAGAGAAAAACAGAGAAGAAGAAGAAGAGGAGAGTTTTCCCTCCGGCTAACAGAGACCATCAACCCGACACAGCTGTCCGTCTTTCTGTCCATCTGAAATACGGAAAACAACCAAAGTGAATTATTTAAATGTTGTTGTTGCTGAAAAGTATGCTTCACTAACTACACACACACACACACACACACACACACACACACACACACACACACACACACACACACACACACACACACACACACACACACAGCAGTCTATCAGCTGTGTTTTGTTGCTCAAAGCATCCAAGAGTCTGTTCCTCTCTTTTTTATCCCCTTCAATACTTCTTCTCTAATCACAGCCTGCCAGACTGCTCACTGTGTGTGTGTGTGTGTGTGTGTGTGTGTGTGTGTGTGTGTGTGTGTGTGTGTGTGTGTGTGTGTGTGTGTGTGTGTGTGTGTGTGTGGAGGCGTGAAGCAAAACCTGCAGAAATAAATTCAAACCAGAATTTTTTTTTTTAAATCAGATAGAATGAGGAATGTGACAGAAGGAAAGAAAAAGATGGAAGGATGGAAAGGAGGGATAAATATATGTAAGTGGCCTGACGACAGAAAACATCTGCTGCAGATGGAAAAAACAGCAAACACGAGAGGCCGGACGAGGACGTGTGTTCGTCTGAACGCAGATGTTCTCAATTTGATCTCATTATCATTCTTCAGTGTGTTCACAAACTGCAAACAATGGAAATACTGCTGCATACACAATCCTACTGAAACCTACGACAGGACACTTTCATTGTGTGTTTGCTTTTGGCGCCCCCCTGTGGACAAAAGTGGCAGTGTTTCTTCACCAGAGTCCCTTTAGAAAACGTTAAAGTGCAGGTCGAAGGCTATAGCGATCATTTTGCACAAAGGGACTATAATGTCCGATAATATATGATGATATGATTATATGATGTTTTATGATGAATTGTATTGTATATGATGTTGTGTGATTGGTGTCTATTTCTTAAAGTTAAACCCTGGACAAAGTCTACAAATTAGCTACGGCTAGAAGTCTGAAATTGCATCTGTGTACATGTGTTAAGGCATAAACACTATTCATTTAACAAGTGTAACTATTGCATGAGGTTCATAGTTAGAAGACCAATGAACACGCGGCAGTATTTGATGTGTTGGGAGAAAGGATGTGTTACACAAAACATAAGAAAAGAGTTTATAAAATATTATTATCTTGTTATAAATTAAATATCTGGACAGTTTAATATATAATATAAGTATAGTCACTGTTTAATACTTTAACTACGTTTTACTGAGTATTCAACATACTTTTACTCATGTAAAATTGCAGGATGTTACTCGTAGCATAGTGTTTTTACTGTTACCATTGTTAGTACTTTTACTATAGTAAAGTATCTGAATACTTCCATCACATATGGAACTTGCTCAAAACAGCTTTTAGAAATGTTGTTTTAAATCATTTAGTGCAGGAATGCTAGATGCAAAATCTGAATACTTCCTCCCCCTCGCGTCAGTGTCTGGCCCGAGGCCTGCTGTGATTGGCTGACAGCTCATTATTCACATGACTAAGACTCAGCCAGCAGAACTGATTGGTTTGCTGAAGGGAAATGAAAATGTGATCGGTTTCGTGTTGAGAGTCAAATACAAATGAGGCAGTTTGGTTTAAAGTCGAATTACATTTATTCCTTCACTTTTTCAGTGGAAACAAAAAGACTCACGCAAAATTCAAGGTTTGGGTTCAGATTTTTGTGTCTGAACTCATCTTGAAGGGAAAATAACAAAGTTGAACAATCAAAAACAAAGACACTTTAAAAGGCTCCGCTTATCTTTTATAGATTGTGTTGTTAGCAAAGACGACAGCGTTGTTATCAGAAAGAGACAAGGATTCCTATGCCATTGTTTCTTTAATGGAAAAACACATTTAATTTTTTCTCTTCGGTCGAAACTCCACTTGTCCACCAATTATCTCCAGCTCGTTCAGATAACAGCTGCTCCGTATCCACCCAAAGAAGAAGAGCCTCTGTGAATGTTAAGCAGAGACAAAGAGAAACCAAGGCCACACACACATCTAATAATCAGTTCATACCACAATACAAATGAAAAACACACTGATGATGAAGCTTTTCTTACAGCATAATGAAAAACACAACTTTACTCAGAGAAAATAAAAGTCATTAAAGGGGTAAAGTGTAAGATCTGATAATCCAATAATCCATCCACGGCCTTTTGATAGTTTGGTTTATTGGATTCAATCCAAAGCAGCAAAAACGAGAAAACTACTCGCCGACACCAGGATACCACTTTATGTATCTGAGAGGGATGGACTGTATATAAGAGATAAGATAAGATAAGATAAGATAAGATAAGATAAGATAAGATAAGATAAGATAAGATAAGATAAGATAAGATAAGTTAATCCTTTATTAGTCCCGCAGCGGGGAAATTTGCAGGCTTACAGCAGCAAAGAGTAAAGTGCAAACAAGAGACATAGTAAAGAAAGACAAGATAAAAGTAAAAAATGAAAATAAAAAAAACAAATATTATAAATAAGCAATAAAAAAACAGTAGAAAAATCAACAATAACTGAAATATTATATTTACAGACAGACAAAACTATTTTAAGAAGAATACGTTTTTGGACTTGGGTTTTAAAGCCTAGAGTTCAGCATTTCCCCATCTTTGTTTTCAGCTGTTGCCATCTTGGTTTTTGGCTGTCACCATCTTGGTTTTAATTCGTCGTAATATCGCTCGGTTTTTAGTTTTGTCGTTATCGCTCGGTTTTTAGTTTTGTCATCTTTGTTTCTGGCCTTCCCCAGCTTGGTTTCTGGCGGTTGCATCTTGGTTTTTGGTCGTCGTCACCTTGGCAACCAGAAGTGACACGAGAGGTTTGAGCGTAGTACAACTGAATGCTGTAGAAGGCATTGTTAAAGGACTTTTATGAAGTGAAACCACACTGGTAAAGGGTTAAAGTTGTATGACCAAACACTCTTTTCAGATTTGGAGGTTTCTGTTCGCCGAGACAAACAGTCTGCACACTGTATAAGACCTCATTTAAATAAGGAAAACAGAATCAGAGTGAAGGATGTCTGACAGAGGAAGGAGGTGAAGTCTCACTCTGACAGATCTGATCAGTGTGATTATTCCTGACAGACTTGAACACACACAAACATACAGACAGTGTTGCGAACTGAGTTGACAGTGAAGACGTTTAGCTGTCGTTACTGATTTAAACTCATTTATTTCCGTCTGCCTGCTCCTTGTCTGTATTCCTGTCATCCTGTGTTTATTTCTCTTCCCGCCTTCTGTTCCTGTATCTTTTAATTGTATC
Organism: Anoplopoma fimbria; assembly: GCF_027596085.1. Taxonomy (NCBI): domain Eukaryota; kingdom Metazoa; phylum Chordata; class Actinopteri; order Perciformes; family Anoplopomatidae; genus Anoplopoma; species Anoplopoma fimbria. The sequence continues at coordinate 2,019,767 of NC_072471.1, read as the reverse complement.
ATACAACCATCTGTTTCTTCCATCTCGCTCTCTGATTAAGCTCAGAGTAGCTGACCTGCTAACATCAGCTGCTCTTATCAGTCCATAAAACCATAATACAATAAAACACAGCAAAGTTACTGCAGCTTTACATTTGGTAGATGGAATCCTCAGCTGTAACCCTGCTTACTTTTCAATATCTGAGCAGTCTTGCTTCACAACATCAATCACTTGTGTAAAGTAAATTAAATTCTGCTTGGAAAAAAAAGTCTGTCAGCCTCACAGACGAAATATGAAAAGTCAATAAAATGTCTTGTAGTTTTGTCCCCCTCCAGGTGGTTTCCATTCCTCACCTCCAAAACACCCAAATCCAAATATCGAGCGCCTTCATTTCCACACATTTACCATCTTGTTTATCACCGTGATGAAGCAGGCTTTGAATGTCAGCCCTGAGGTGGAATCAGAGCGGTGATTAACTATGAAACGAAGCTCTGACTGAAGGAGAATTCTGGTATTGATGCGACACAATATGGAGTCAGAGTGATATCGTATTAGTTTGTTTGGGCGTGAAGGAAGAGGATAAAAGAAAGATAATCGAATGAAGGTGTAACAGCGAGAACTAATTATGTAACAGAGAAGAAGAAGAAGAAGAAGAAGAAGAAGAAGAAGAAGAAGAAGAAGAAGAAGAAGAAGAAGAAGAAGAAGAAGAAGAACAAGAAGAAGAAGAAGAAGAAGAAGAATGAGGAGGGCATCAGAGATGAGAGCAGCTGGTTGTGACAAAACTCGTTAAGTTGGACAAGACTGAAGGAAGTAAACACCAAATATGGTCAGAGAGCAAAGTTTGCCTCCAGATATATGCCGAATAAAACCATTTGTTAAGAAGTGCATCACGAGGATGGAGGTACATCCCACTGCTTTTCTTGGCAAGACCCGAGCTATTCTTGCCCCCAAATACAGACCATATATAAGAAGTGGACGTAGTTGTCGTGACATCGTCAATTGAAGCCTCAAGTTTGTCGTTTTGGCCGTCGCCATCTTGGCTTTTTGCGACCAGTGAGCTGAAGTCGCCATATTTGGAATACGGAGGAGTAGTACAGAGATGCCGTGTAAGGGTTGGCTCTGTTTGACTCTAAATGGAGCATCATTTACTAAATGAACATCATGCTGTATTGAAGAAGACTTGAAACTAGAGATTGAGACCATAAACTCATGTTTACAATGTTTACTGAGGGAATAAATCAAGAGAGAAGTAGAGTCATTTTCTCATAGACTTCTATACAACCAGAGGAGTCGCCCCCTGGTGGACAGGAGAGAGAATGCAGGTTTTAAGACCCTCAAATAGACCATAAAGCGGAGTATTCTTTAGGGCGGGGCTACGTTTGTGATTGACAGGTCTCTATGGGTCTATAGGTTGAGAAATGCAGATCTTCATTTACTGGAAAATAAAATGCCTGTTTTTGTGGTTATCTATTTTTGATTAATAACTTTGAAAAAGGTATTATCTGAAAAGTGGGATTAAATTGAAAGCAGCAGATCAACCAAGATAGTTCCCATAACCATAACCAGGCATGAGTCCTTAACCAGTGGTATGTGCTCGCTGTAGTCTGGGTTTTCAGCCGTCGCCATCTTGGTTTTTGTATAAATCAGCATTCTTACACTTCCTGTTCCCTCTTTCTAAAAATCAATGTGTTGCCTGAAAGTGTTTTTGGTTTTAAAAGTTAACTTTTCTTTTGTTTTATTATCCGCCTGAACAAACCCTGCTTCCTCGTTTCCTTCCTCACCTCCTGCTGACCTGACATCAGTGTGACAGGATTACATTCATGCTTTAAACCCACAGAGAGAACGAAGTGAAACCAGCAGGGAGTTTTATGTTTGGAAATAAAACAAAGAGGAAGTGGATGCAACGACAAACACACACACACACACACACACACACACACACACACACACACACACACACACACACACACACACACACACACACACACACACACAGTTTTATCTTCTTTCAATCTCCTTTTTCTTGTCATTTCTTCTTCTTTCTCTGTGGATTTACCTTCATCCCCTCCGTCAGCTTCTGTGTGTGTGTGTGTGTGTGTGTGTGTGTGTGTGTGTGTGTGTGTGTGTGTGTGTGTGTGTGTGTGTGTGTGTGTGTGTGTGTGTGTGTGTGTTTTGGGAATTACAACACAATTTACAAGTTCACCTTGACTTCAGCAAAACTGAATTATTCTGCTCTCCTCTTTCCTCTGGCAGAACGACTCAGCAACTCAATTTCATTTATTTCACTCTTTTATCTCCTTTCTCCTCTCCTTCCTACTCTTTCCTTCCTCCTCTCTCCTTCCTCCTCTCCTCCTCTGTTCTTCCTCTCCTTGTGCTTCTCTCTCCTTTCTCCTTCCCCCTTCCACCTATCCTTCCCTCCCCTCCCTTGTGCTTCATCCTTTCTCCTTCCTACTCTCTCCTTCCTCCTCTACTTCCTCTAATCTCCTTCTTTTCTCTCCTTCCTCCTCTTCCCTTCATCCTCTCTTTCCTCCTCTCTCCTTTCTCTTCCTCCTTCCTCCTTTTTCTGTACTTCTACTTTACCTTGTTTCTTCCAATCTTGTCTCCTCCTCTGGTTGTCCTCCTTCTTTCCTTTCCTTTCCCCTCTTCTTCTTCTCCTCCACTTTCCTCTCCTCTCTTCTCCTCCTCTCATATTCGTTTCCTGTCAAGCATTTCATATTTTCCTCCCCTCCTCTCCCCCGTCTCTCTGGTTATCTCTCCTCTTGTCTGTCAGATCTCTGGTTGTGGTTTTTGTGTCTCTTGTGTGCTTCCTCTCGATGATGATGGATGTGGTGATGGATGCTCTGTTGCCACGGTGATTTGATGGATGGTTTAGCGAGCAGTACGAAGGTCAGCGAGGCGACACACAACGTCAGAAACAATCTGTTTGTTTGGAAACTTCAACATTCAATTCGGACTCCATTTGATTCTATTTGTTCATGTGAGTGAAAGGTCACAGGTTCAAATCCAGCCAGACTCAACCTTTAATAGATGACTTCATGATTAAGGCTGAAATAATACATTTATTTATAAGTAAAGCGACAAATTCAGGCCAATAAAACACTTTTTCATGAACTATTTTGCTTCCATAACATGTTGTCTTTCAGACTGGTGGAAAGAAAACATCCAAAATACACATTAAGGTGTTTTTTTTACTTTCTGCCTATTTGCATCTGTAGATTTCTCCCAAATTCACCAAAAGTTGCCATTAGTTAATGCTTAATTTGCATATTTAAACATAACATTTCAAAAAACTTATAATACAAAAGATAATCATCTTAATGTCAGTAATCATCTGGTGAAGTTTCATGTTGATATCTATTAGTTATTTTTTTTACCCTATTCACCTGTAGAGTCTTCAACATGTATGTAATTTAACTAAACATATCTTTAAAGGACGTTTTCTCTAAATGAGTTTTTTCTCAGACTCTGATCCAGAAATCTCCACTTCAGTAGCTCTTACATACACCAAACTTTACAGCTTCATTCCTCTCTATATTCTGAAGGTTTCTACTGAGGGGTTTGTTCATATATCATTCATAGCCTGATTTATACAACATTTATTACTAAAAACAGGGAGAAAATGGATTTAATTATGGCTGTTGACAGTGTTTTCTTATTTATGGGGTGATACAAAGAGATTTCCATAATTCTCTCCATAAAAACCTTTGACTCTAATATGTGAACAACATGAAACAAGGACTTTGAACCTGTTTTTTATCAAATGTTAGAGAATACCTTTTTTAAATATTTGCATATTTAAAATAACATTCCTTAATGTCAGTACTGTAAGTTTCACGGTGCTAGTTCATATTTTTTTTTACCCTTTTCACCTTTTTCATCTCCCTTAAATTGAACAAAAATGACCTGAAGAAAAGATTAATATTAAGAAGACCTCATCCCAACCATTTGCACTGGTTGCCCCGACAACGGGCAGCTTCCACACTTTTATTACTACACACACACACACACACACAGAAACACACACACTTGGTGTCTGAAGAGGTGCTTAAGAATGACCCAGATATGAATCATAATTAAAGGAGTATTTCCCCAAATTAACTTTCTGTAACAAGGAGGAATGGATGGTGTGTGTGTGTGTGTGTGTGTGTGTGTGTGTGTGTGTGTGTGTGTGTGTGTGTGTGTGTGTGTGTGTGTGTGTGTGTGTGTGTGTGTGTGTGTGTGTGTGTGTGTGTTAGTGTGTGTGCGTGACTGTGTGTGTGTCCGTGTGTGTGTCGTCGCCGTCCTTGAGTTCTGGCAGCAAAGATGAATGAGCTGTAATTACGCTGATCTGGAGATAATCGCAGGAGGACGAGAAGAAGACGAAGGAGGAGAGCCAAGGTCGACCACCAGAGAAGAAGAATTATGACAAATGCACCTGTGGAAAAACTTCAGGGGTCAAAAAAAACTACGTTTTTTGAGTCAAAGACGTTTTTTACAAAGACATGTTGAATTTATCAGATGTAATTATAACTTCATATCCAAACCTGCACCTTTGACTTTGAATTTAGTCTTTAGTTCCTGTGCCTAAGAGTCTCATTTTAACTTTATAGTTTATTATGTCAGTTTAGGCTCTAAGTTATTCTCATCTATTTTAATGTACATTGTTAGTTAGTTCCTGAGAGATTTGCTCTAAATTAGTTAAGACCTTTTAGTTCTCGAGTTTAGTTCTTGAGTTTATTTCCTGAGTTTAGTTCCTGAGATTAATTCTTGAGTTTAGTTCTCGAGTTTAGTTCTTGAGTTTGGTTCCAGTTTATTCCTCTTATTTGATTTTTTTTTTCTGTGTTTAAATGGAATTAGACTTTGTGTTGTGTATTTTAACCCCTGATTGTTTTCTAAGATTATTTGGTCAAAGGCTCCATTGTTCAGGCAACATTTCATTTATCCCCAGTTTGTTCACTGACTTAATCCCTTAAACTGAGTTTCTGACTTTTAGTCCCATTTATTATCTAAATGGAATTCTTTAATTTTATTCCTGAATTGAATTCCTGAGTTAAACCCTCACTTCAGCCCTTAGCTTTGGTTCCTTTGAGTTCATTTGGTCCAAAAGGCTCATTTTAGCCGGAAACTAGGCACAGACTGAGAAAAACAACCATAATAATAAGAAGTCTCCGTATAGTCTGACATTCCCATCACTCCGTCAGTTGGCCGGTGGTTGCTGAGGCTGCTCTGATTGGTCGTCTCCCCGTGGCGTCGGCTCCATGTTGCTCCTCCGTGATCATGTTTTATCACTCTGTGGTTGTTTCACTTTGTGTTCTTCGCCGCCCTCAGCAGCACAAACACACACTGAGATCCTGATCAAATACAAGAAAGAAAGAAACATCCAATCCGACTGACTCAGAGGAGGATGGAAGGGAACCCGTGGTTTCTACCGTCTGGACCCAACAATGCACCTCCTGCAGGCAGGAAGAGAAGAAGAATGGGAGGTCGGAGGGAACTGACCTGAAAGCAGCCGTGACAGAGGACGTGTTATACTGCTGCACAGAGAGAGAGACTGAACACCAGCATGGTGTAATTCATATTTAATAGTTTTATTAAATCTAGAAGGAAGAGGTGGAACAGACTGTGACCGTCATCAGACAAAAACTGGACTAAAGCACGTTGAAGATCTTATTTACATAGAAATCATTTTCTTATTCATTCTTTTTTCATTTTAATGACTCGTCCGTCACTTTGAGGCATATTCATGAACATATTTAATCTCCATTAGGACTTGTATATTTACTAGACAGGGACAATACCAATTACTACCAATGTAATGTATGTGTAGCTGGTTTGCAGTCCTTGGTAGTGTTTGAAATGCCATGCTAAAGTTCTGCATACTCAATAAGTATGTACTGCATATTACTAAATAAATGAAGTATGCAATTACCAGAAGACTGTTCAAACTGAAATGATACATCTTCTCTGCATCACATGACTGTATCGTTCACTACGTTACAGTTTCAAGCTACCGTTCTACTTTAACGTCTGAATATTTTAACCGTTTAGCTCACAGGCAGCAGACTTTGTGTTTATCGCTTATTAGCTAACATTAGCTTGCTAACAAGTTGCTACCATGCTAATGTTAGCCTTTAACTAAGAGCTTGCATGACTTTGCTGTCTTTATACTCACATTCATCTATAACTGACGGCGGAAACCTCCATAACTGAAAAAAACACCAAAGCTTCCTGTCTTAAAGCTGCATTCTCTCTGCTGTCCACCAGGGGGCGACTCCTCTGGTTGTATAGAAGTCTATGAGAAAATGACTCTACTTCTCTCTTGATTTATTCCCTCAGTAAACATTGTAAACATGAGTTTATGGTCTCAATCTCTAGTTTCAAGTCTTCTTCAATACAGCATGATGTTCACTTCTTATATACAGTCTATGTTTGTTAGTCTAACTTTAAAAGTCTTGCATTGCATATTGAGTCACGAATATTAAATCTTAAATTTACATTTATATCCATCCACTGTTTTTATCATTGTCTATACATTCTGTCTGTGAATTATCTGATATGAATGAATCTCTCTGCTGCTGACTCTGGATCTGTTAACAGATGATTTCACTGGAGCCGTTTGTCTTTAATTGAATGTGTTTTGAGTTCTCCATTGTTGTTCTGCTGCTGTGGGGGATTTACAGCAGTCCTGTGATACTTGAGATGTTCTAAAGGAGTATTGAGTTTTCTTTCTCTCTGAGGGGAACCGACTGAGTCTGATGAAACTCTAGCAATCTGCAACAGCAGACGGCTGATGATTAATCATCGTAACAAATCAATCTCTGAGATCAATAGACGAGCATGAGAGACATCTGCATGGCGGCTTCCATGTGGAGAGGAAATCACAGCTGAGTGTTTCACAAGCGGCCTTCAGGGGAATCTAAATGACATGTTTAGTATGCAGAGGTGGAAGAAGTATTCACATCTTTACTTGACTTTGTTTTATTATGATTTTAATTACCCTTTAATTATCCCGGATAGTCCCATTTTCTGAGGGAGTCGTGGCCAAGAAAGCTGCATAAAAGTTTCAACATAAAAGCACAAATAACAGATTTAAAAACAACACAACAAAAAAAGAAAATATGTTCCAATAAATAAGCTAAAGTTCTGCTTTAAAAATGCGTTAACTTAATTTATTATCAGCAAAATGTACTTAAAGTGTCAAAAGTACAAATACTCATCATGCAAAGCCTTTCAGAGAGTTATATTGCTTTTATTTTATTGGATTATTGTCACTGATAACTAATAAAGTCAAATAAAGTAGCATACCATATTCAAGTAAAGTATAAAAAGTATTTATTTGTCACGTCACTGCCTTACTTTAGTAACACCACTTCCGTAGTTATTGTAACCAAAACCACAACCTTTTTTGGTTAAACCTTACTGACTAGTTTTATTGCCTAAACCTAACTGAGTTGTTTCCTGTAAAGACAGAAGTTTATTTTGAAATCTGTCTTAAGAACAAAAGAAAAATGAGGACTTTTTGTAATATTTCATACGAACCACTGTGTGACGATGTGTTGTATGAAGGGGGATTTGTTTTTTAGATGAAGAGGCTTTAAAACGTAGCTCCCTGATGATTGGTGTCTCTGACTGAACAAAAGTAAAATTCAACCACCTTAATGTTGCATTGAGCTACATTTCTTATTTCTGTGTTTGTTTTGCCTTACAGTTTTAACGTGTGATGACACTGAACCCATGTCTTCTTCATAAACCCACAGAGACCAGAGGAGAAAGAAGAAAGTCCGGAGGGAAATAAGAGAAAGAACTGGAGCTTCTGGTGAGTTTGTTCTCTCACGTCTGTTAGCTTAAAGCTCTGATTGGATAGTACTCATTGCCTTTGTTGGTTGGCTGGTTATGAATATGCATGAACATGAAACAACCTTTCATTTTGAAAGCTTCTAAGAGTTTTGATTCAGTGTTTAAATCTACCACCATTCTTTAAACCGCAGGTAACCGTGGTTACAGCGCTGGTATTTCCCTTATCAGTGGTAGAAGACGGGTCGTGACCCGGGTACAAAAACACAACGTGTGCTTCTGCGCTGTGTGAGCACTTTTCAGCAAGGGGTGAAACACACACACACACACACACACACACACACACACACACACACACACACACACACACACACACACACACACACACAAAGAGTGAGGTATGTTTTCATCAGTGAATGTGAAGCTTTGACCTTTTCCATGTCAAACCACCTGCTGCTGGAGGAAACCCTCAGTCTGACTCACACACACACACACACACACACACACACACACACACACACAGAGTAAGGATACACACTTTTTCATACACACACATCAATATAATATATTACAAAGCCTCACTCCATAAACCTCAGTTGCGTCCAAACCTTAAAACAACATTTTGAAAACAAATGTATTTTACTTTCTGAAGACGTCCTCACTGTTGGTCTTGAATATAAAAGTAAATCAATTTATTTTATTCATGTTTCACTTTTGAAAACACAACTTTGCTTTACAAACCAGAAAATATTATTTTAGCGTTGTGTTCTTCTTTTTAGAGAAGAAGGATATGAAGATCTTATAGAATATGATTCAGTAAATATTTTAAACACTAATGTATTATGTTATCTGACTACTGTTTACAACAGAGTGGTGAAAACAGTTTAAATGTAGTTTATATGAGTAAACAATGTTTTTATAATTACCCTCATTAGTATGGATTCAGTGTAGTTGTGTTGATTTGTGTGTGTCATTAATCACTATTGTTGACTGTGTGTGTGGTCACCGTGTTATTTGGGTCTCCGGATGATTGACAGCTCGCCGAGACACTGACCTGTGTGTGAGTGTGTGTGTGTGTGTGTGTGTGTGTGTGTGTGTGTGTGTGTGTGTGTGTGTGTGTGTGTGTGTGTGTGTGTGTGTGTGTGTGTGTGTGTGTGTGTGCAGCTTCTTGACAGAGTGCTGAATCCACACCTACACCTAGATGATTAATACACCTGGTGAGAGAAACAGGCATGTGTGTGTTTTCTTTGTGTAGGTGTGTGTGTGTGTGTGTGTGTGTGTGTGTGTGTGTGTGTGTGTGTGTGTGTGTGTGTGTGTGTGTGTGTGTGTGTGTGTGTGTTGTGTGTGTGTTTGTGTTGAACTCTCTCATGTTGAAGTTGAGGTGAATTGACACATGAAAATACCCACAATCCCCTAGGACAGGCCTCTGAGCTCTGTGCTGAGCCGCCTACACACACTTCCTACACACACACACACACACACACACACACACACACACACACACACACTTTATACCTGACATCCTTTTTCCCTAAAAAGAGGAAAATGTTTTCTTATTAAGACATTAACTTTCCTGCAATGAAAACTACACGTCTAAGGAGAAGATATTTGGTTTCCAGAGATCAAATGTTACTCTCATTGGTTTGTGGTCGAGTTTTGCATTTTTGGCCGTCGCCATCTTGGCTTTTTACAACCAGTAAACAGGAAGTGACCATATTTGGACTGAGGAGGAGTGACGTAGAGACGCCGTATACGTCTCTGGTGTCGACCTGTCAATCAGTGTGTAGCCCCGCCCTAAAGCATCCCCTGCTTTATGGTCTGTTTGACTCTAAATGGAGCATCATTTACTAAATGAACATCATGCTGTATTGAAGAAGACTTGAAACTAGAGATTGAGACCATAAACTCATGTTTACAATGTTTACTGAGGGAATAAATCAAGAGAGAAGTAGAGTCATTTTCTCATAGACTTCTATACAACCAGAGGAGTCGCCCCCTGGTGGACAGGAGAGAGAATGCAGCTTTAAGACACTTCAGTATTGGCTACAATCGGCAGAACAGTCTGAATCAAGAAGGCAAACTTTATTACTCCTTTCAACTATGACAAAGGCAGCAAAGACGACACTCTTCCTTTCTTACCTTTCACAATAAAAGCCCTAGATATTGGAATTGCTACTGTTATGTATAGTTTTGATGCGAAATATTCGCAGGCCAGTATTTCGCATTCTCGTGTCCTTTATTTGCTGTGACTCCAGTGTGTTAAGGCCTAAATGGCTGCAGTTGATCTCTTAAAGTAACAGATAATAAAATAAAATAAATTGATGCACTTTTATTTTACTCATGCAGAGTGTTGCTTGGAGCTAAATGGTCATTTCAGAATGCGAACATGCTCACAATCACAACTCTATATCATCTTTACTATCTTCACCGTGTTTGTTTAGCTTGTAAGCATGCTAACCTTTGCTAATTAGCATCATAGAAAGGTGGAGGCTGATGGGAACGTCATTAGTTCTGCAGGTATTTGGTCATAAAACAAAAGTATTGGAGAAATAAAAACCTGACGGTGGCGCTAGGAGACAAATCAGGTGATAAAAATACAAAAAACACAATCCATCCTGAGGAGGACTCGTGTGATATGTCAATTATAAATGAATATAAATGATTGAAAGCTTGGTTTGCTTACTTTTTGGGACAATTAAAGGTGTAGTAAAAATAAAGACAGTACTACAGCTTATCTAGTACGTGTAGTTTATAAATTAGCAGCAGTCTTCCAGCAGAATAAAAACCATATTCACAGCCTGAAACAGAAAAGTTACATTGTGAATATCATCAGTTTCTCCAGCTATGACATCCAGCTGAGTGTGTCCAGGCTTCTTTGAATAATGCATTTTCATCATGTCAAAAAGTCGGTGAAGCAGTGAGAAGCTCAAGGATTCATGCTTCAACACTTAAATGACAAGAGATTCTCCCAAAGTCCAGACAGTTCCAGCTTTTTTATCGTATAGTTCATCTTGAAAGCGTCTCATAAAACCTGCAGTGTGAAGTTCAGAGTGCTTTACTGAGTCTCCGTCTTTCTCCTCCTCCTCCTCCTCCTCCTCCTCCTCCCTCCTCCTCCTCCTCATTCTGTTTCACACAGACTGATGGAGGCATGATGGGTTATTGATAGAGGGACGGAGGAATCGATAGGAGGAGGAGAGAGGCTGAAACTAGGCCACCCATCTGTTCAGACCCATTCATTTATCTGCTGGAAGCCAGAGGAGGAGGAGGAGGAGGAGGAGGAGGAGGAGGAGGAGGAGGAGGAGGAGAGTCTGAGAAATGATACCTCTGTTACTGGGAGGAGAAGGAGGCGGGGAAGGGAAGGAACTAGAAATGAGAAAAGGGAATGAAGGAAAGGAGGAAACAAGGAGGTAGGGAAAGTTTAGGTCTGGAAGAATATGATACCAGAAGAAGGTGCAGAATGAGGAGAAATGGTCGGAAACAAGGAGGAGGAGGAGAAGAAAGATGGCCACAAGGAGGTGTGTATTAAAAGCATGGAAGGAGATAAGGAAATAGGAATAACAGGGAGGAAGGTTGTGTAAAGGATGGACATAAAGTATAGGAGAGAATATGAGGAAAGAAGGAGAGAATGAGGAAATATGAACACAAATGAGGAAGTAGTGAAGGAAATGAGGGATAAGGGAGAAAGGTAAGGAAAAGAGAAAGGGATGAGGTTACATATTGAGGTGGCGGAAAGAAAAGGAGGAAAAGAACATTTTACAGAAGGAAAACAAGAAAGTATGGAGGGAAATGATAAAGTAGAAAAGTTTAAGGGAGGGGAGAGGAGGAAGGAAAGGAGGAGGCAAGGGAGACAGAAAGAGGTACAGAGGGAATGAAAAGGATCACAGAGGTATAAGACACGGAGGACAAGGAAAGAAGGAAGGGAGGAGATATGGAAGGAAATAAGGAAGTAATGAAGGAAATTGGGTGCCAAGGAGGCAGTAAAGAGAGACTATGAGGGCACAAATGAGGTTGAAATTAAGGAAAAAGAAAAGGATATACAGAAGTGTATGAATAAGGAAAGAAGGAAAAGGGAGGAAGGAGAAGATGCAAAAGGAATTTTAAAGCAGGGGAGGAAACTAGGGAACAGGACACAAGGAGGAGTGGAGGAAGGAGAGCACAAGGCAGTTAAGGAAAGCAGAAGGGAAAATGAGGAAGGAAAAAAGGACACATCAACGTAAGCAGATAAGCAAGAAAGGAAGTAGGAAACAAGGAGACGGAGAAAGAAATGACGAGAAACGAAAGAAAATAATTTGAGGAAAAAAACTCAGAAATAAAGTGAGAATGGCAGAGAAGGAAAGGAAACTAGGGGGTAGGAAAGGAGACGAGGAGGAAGGAAACACTTCTGTCTGAGCTGAACAGAAAGTTGTGTGTGTTGATGGACAGACGTGCAGCGTCCCCCGGTGGCTGCTGGGAGATCTACATACATGTTCCTCAGACAGACACACACACACACACACACACACACACACACACACACACACACACACACACACACACACACACACACACACACACACACACACACACACAGACACACACACACGCAGCCGTTTCATTATAAACTTTATATAAAGGCTCCACATCATTACTCTGATGGAGTTAATACACAATATCCTGTTTCTCTCTCGCTCTCCTGATGAGAATAAATGAGTCGCTCGCCTCAAACGAGGAGGTAATGGAATATTGAATAAATGATGTTTCCCCTCCACAGCCTCCAACACGTGTGTGTGTGTGTGTGTGTGTGTGTGTGTGTGTGTGTGTGTGTGTGTGTGTGTGTGTGTGTGTGTGTGTGTGTGTGTGTGTGTGTGTGTGTTTAAAGTTTAAAGGATTCTTCTGCACCTTTGAAGTTTATATTATTTCCCTCGTTTGGAATCATTTAATTCAATTATTGTGAAATATTTTGTCTGTAATCTTAAACTTCTGATGGGGATACTTTATAACATTTTGGGGTATTTATTGCCTTTAATTAGCAAATTGACGGTAAATATTATACCATGGAGCATGAAACTGAACCAGGAAAGTTGTAGTTAAACAAAATTAAAAATCAAAGAGAAAGAGAAATATTTAAAGCATAAATTGTTAAAAAACAATCATTTTGTTTAATTTTGGCCAATAACGAGTCACATCTGTTTACATTTTCGTAAAAGCTGATTAAATATGTACTGAACACATTCAAATTGAAATAACAAGCTACTTTATATCATAACTAAAGGTCCTGATCCAAAATTATAGCTTAGCTCCTAAACTTAAATTATTGATATAATATGAATAAAAGTTTATCTAAGAGAACGTTATTCCTGAACTCGATGTGGCGTGATCCTCTACAGAGAAGACGTCTCCCACTGTTGAAATGTGAGTGTTGAACTGGACAAACAGTGTAGTTTCATCATCCTGCCTCCACAAATACTCACTAGAGCACCAAATCTGGATTCATCCACCGCTGAAAATAGTCCCCAACAGATGCACTAATCCCACTATAGTCTTATAGCCGATAGTTTAATGTTGATGGAATGAGTCCTAAAAATCAGAAATGAGTCAGAATGTATTCAGTTGGTGGAGTTCCTTTAAAGCTTAACGTTAGCTTTTTAGTTTACACTTCAAACATCATAAAATGCATTGTTGTAGATTAACTTGATGAACAAAATGTGTAAGGATAACAAACGTTTGTTTAACAAAGAGATTATTTTCTGTAAGGATCAAACAGCCAATGGAAGAATCCCATTGGCTGTTTGTTGAAGGAACTTCCTGTTGGACTACAAAAATACGTCATCATTTAAGGACAGTTTTGATTTCCAAAACATAACTTCGTGGGAAGATGGAGGTTTATTTTGAAAGGACACGGTAATGAGCATGTACTCACTGAGGAATCATAGTTTAAAGATTAAGAGTACTGAACAAGCGGCAGTATTTTACTCATTCGTGGTGAGAATTTGTTGCTATTAGCATTTTTTACATCCCATGATTCTTTGTGGCTGCTAAAAGCATATATTATCATGAAAATAATGATGACAGAATGCAGGATGTGACCCTTTGAATTTGAAGTTAAAGCCAACATTTTACAGTGTAGACTGGTCTCAGCCAATAAGAACACCTGGGAAAAGATAGAGGATTAAAAATAAATTAAAAACTGAATTTTTTACATTGAGTTTGATGTTTGAACAAACCCGAAGTTGTGGAAGACCTCAGTTTGCTAGTAATACACGATTGTGTGTGTGTGTGTGTGTGTGTGTGTGTGTGTGTGTGTGTGTGTGTGTGTGTGTGTGTGTGTGTGTGTGTGTGTGTGTGTGTGTGTGTGTGTGTGTGTGTGTGTGTTTGTCCTGGCAGTTTTGAGTGTGACACATGAACTGAAGCTGCAGTGGAAGTATGAAAGAAAAGCACATCCGTGAAATGGCACACCCACACAAAGCAGTGTCCATTACAGTGATAGATCTGCTCTGTGATTGGTGGCGACGTTCTAATGTGAAGAGATACTGAGTCGTCTGATTGGCTGTGACGAGTCAAAGCCTTGATGGATGGACGGATGGATAAGAGGAGGAATCCGTTTAAATCTCTTATGTTATTTCTCAGCTCCTCGTTACAGTCTGACCTCCTTAGTAAGATCGATGTTGACACCACTAACGACCAATCACATGGGCCAGATAACAATGGGGGCGGGGCTAATTGGGATTTAATTACTGGACTCACAGCACGACAGGCTAATGAGGCATAAAAACATCATCCCCTCGCTGACATGATTAGACTTTATTAAGAAGGAGAGTCTCTGTTTGTGTCAGCTGTCAGTCTTTGTAATGAGCCTCGTTAGCTGGAAATAAAAACGTGCCGATTGGTGGACAGCGACGAGATTTCCACCAATCGGCAAAAAAGATTTTTTGTGCCAAATTGTGAGTTTTTTGCAAGAAGATAGAGTTGGGAATTCCTGCAGGAGCCAATTATAATCACACACACACAACCTTGTAACTATACATTACATTACATTACAGTCATTTAGCAGACGCTTTTCTCCAAAGCGACTTACAGTCAGTAGTATGTTACATATCATTCACCCATTCACACACTGATGACAGGCTACCATCAGACTAACTAACTAACATTCATCATCCAGTCCACACCGATGGCCTTCAGGAGCAACTTGGGGTTAAGTGTCTTGCCCAAGGACACATCGACTGCCGAAGCCGGGTATCGAACCACCGACCCTCTGATTGGAGAACTACCCTGCTCTCCACTACGCCACAGCCGCCCCTACAAAGTCAATACCTGCTACCATGTGAGGGACCGGAAACAAACATATGTATTTTATAGGAGATATATGATGCTGTGTGATTCTGTCCCATTTATAAACTGGTATGATGTTGGATGTTAAAGTAGGTGAACCCTTCCAGCGGTGGATGGGGCGAACTGAGAAACACGATTACTTATAGGACCGGCGTTTGTCTCTGGTGTGACACCAAAAGTTTAGTGATTTTTACAAATGACGGGACATTACATTGTAGCTTACGTCACTTTAGAAGCGTACGATGTGTTTTTTCTAACCCTAACTAGGTGGTTTTGTTGCCTAAATCGTTACCGTAATTTAGACTTTTTCACAACATTGACCAAGCACAAACCTTCAATGTAAAGAAGATGTTTAGTTAAATATGTTAGTTTACTCAGCCTGAGTCATTGATCCTTTATCTGACTAAGGTTGGTGCAAGTTAGAATCTATGGGTCCCGACCATGACTCTGAAATGTCAGTAGCCTAACTTGGCTAAACCCCAACCATAAGGCGTAGAAAGACAAGCAGCAGTGTATGCAGGCATCAGCGCAAAGTCACCGTATAACACACTTCATATATTTTTGCCAACGAACAAAGTTAAACTCACCAACTGAATTGACCCTGAACTACTTCTCTCTTGATTTATTCCCTCAGTAAACATTGTAAACATGAGTTTATGGTCTCAATCTCTAGTTTCAAGTCTTCTTCAATACAGCATGATGTTCATTTAGTAAATGATGCTCCATTTAGAGTCAAACAGACCATAAAGCAGGGGATGCTTTAGGGCGGGGCTACACACTGATTGACAGGTCGCAACCACGGTGTTGTTAGGTCTAGAAGTGTCTTATCCAGCATACATAACCAATCACCAAGATGGCGATGGGATGGCCAACAAAACAAGATCATGACTTCCAAAAACCACAGTGGTGATGGCAAAAACCAAGATGTCAGCATCCAAAAATCAAGATTGTGACCAAGGTGGCGACGCCAAAAAACCATATGGTGGTCTTCAAAAACCAAGATGGCGACCGCCGACATGTCAAACTGCAGGCTTCAAAACCGTAGTCCACGTAGACACTTCCTGTCTGTGTACTTGACTTAATCGCCTGGTGTGCGTTATCGTTAAAATATAAGTAATTACGTTAAATCTGTTGTTATGTCGTTATGTTTTTAAATCAGATAAGATTTTAAATGTGCAGTTCACCTTTTAGCCACATGAAGGTGTCTGAATGTCCCAAGGGTTCTGATTGTTGTTGCCCACTTATAACATTGAATCTAATATGAATGGCTTGCGTACAATCTCTTTATTTTAGAAAAAACAAGCGTCTGTTAACCAGCTGAACGCGTTCATCTGGTCTCATTCATGAAGCATTAAAGACGTGTTTATGTTTATCACACATGCGTAAAATAAACGTGTGTTTGTTTTATCTCTTCAAGGTAATATAAGGTGATGTTTAAATGGAATATAAGACAGTCAGGAATGCTCCTCCCATGATTTATATATAAGGCCTGTTGTTAATTGGGTCGCCATGGTTTGTCTTTTTGACAAAGTGGGTCCCCAGAAAAGGAAGTTTTGGAAACACTGCTTCGTGTGCAGCTTTACATTCATCATGTGGACACAAACAGCTGCTGCCCCCTACTGGCCCAAATCATTCTGTTCTTTTTAGGTTTAAACCTGGTTTATGTGTGTGTGTGTGTGTGTGTGTGTGTGTGTGTGTCCTGATAACAGTGCTCCTCTGATAATCAGCCACAATTACGTCCCAAAAAAAGGGAGAGAAGAAGTGGGAGGAAGCTATCAGGAGGGAACCATTGATATGGTAATATCTGTCACACACACGTACACCCACACACACACACACACACACACACACACACACACACACACACACACACACACACACACACACACACACACACACACACACACACAGAGGCGGTGTGACAGCAGCAGAATAGGAGGCTGCACATTGTGTCTCACAAACCTTTTATTACCAGACTGAAACTACTCGTTAGAGACGGAGAGAGACTGTCCATCATTCTGATCTCTTCCGATTTCATTTTCTTACTTTCGGTCTTTCTTCATGTTCTTCCTCCGTGTCTAGTTGGTATTTGTTTGGGGTTTAAGCTCTCTAGTTGGATGTTTCTGTCAGTTTAAAGGTCTAGTCTTACATCTTGGTCTTTAACGAAGTCTATTTACGCCTATTTTATGTCAGTTTTAGTCCTTATTTAAGATATTTATCTTGGTATTATGGTCTTCAGATTGATTTTTTTACACACTGGAATTGTTTTTAAGTTGTGAGTCTGTGTGTGAGTCATCATGGCAAAATGAAGCTTGGTTTATAGTCGCCATGGTGAAGTCGGCCTCCGGAAAATGACGTCATTACGTAAGGAAGTTGACGTGTGCAAAGGCTCCTCTAGTCTAGGCGCTTGGTCGTACACCTCTGAATCTTTGTATGAGGTCACAAATAGCTCACTGATGAAATCTCTATTTACATGTCTGAGGATTTTAAAAAGAATAGAATATAATAAACATTTGACTCAATATTTTGCCAAAGCACCATGTTCAGTTCTGAGTTTGTATCTCTGCTGTGCTTTTTACAAGATGCAGTCATGAAACTTTACAGATGTGTAGCGGATTGAGCTTAAAGTGGAACAAAAAGAGTTCACTCCTGTGTATCAGCATCACTTTCACATTCTGAATTTCTGCAATGAATAAAACATTCTAGGAGATACTGGGTTTGAAATAAGTTGAAGGTTTTTGACTTCCAACTATGCAATTATACATCACCTAAACCACTATTCTTACCATGTAACAGACCAAAAATCTGGCAATTGCAATAGTGGAGTGATTATTTTATTATTTACACATTATTTTTACAGTTTTTGGCTGAAAATGTAATTCTTCTGGAAATGTAAAATCCGTTTCTGTAATTCAAAAGAGAATATTCAGACCTTTTAAATAGTTTTTCAAGTGTCATTCATTATATTCATTCGCAAATGAAATAAGAGTTCTGAGAAAGAGTTTGTTGAGATCACACGTCGGCCTCTTGTTGTGTTTTAGTTTGAGCGTTTAGCACTCCTGCATCTCTTCTCCATCTCCTGTCGTTCCTAAAGCTGAGTCGCTGTTTCTCACCCCCCTGAGGCTCTGTTGCTCAAGAGCACAGAGGCAGCGAGGTTTTCTGACCTGCAGCCTTGGTGATGGAGACACGCCCGTTGCCATGGTTACGCCATGAGAGAGAGAGAGAGAGAGAGAGAGAGAGACGGAGTGAGTCTGTCATCCACTCCCTTCTCTGTTGTTCTTGTCAGTTCAGGTTTCTGAGCCATGACAGGATAAAACCCTGACATGAAACCCTGAACACACACACACACACACACACACACACACACACACACACACACACACACACACACACACACACACACACACACACACACACACACACACAAACCTACACACACCTACACACACACACACACACACACACACACACACACACACACACACACACACAGACCTACACACACACACACACACACACACACACACACACACACACACACAAACACGGTGTGTGACATTGAGAGAAAACAGATTTGAAGGCTGCAGAGTCACAGTACAAATCAGACGCTATTTACCCTGGAGCACACACACACACACAACCTAACACACACACACACACACACACACACACACACACACACACACAGACCTACACACAACACACACAAACACGGTGTGTGACATTGAGAGAAAATAGATGTGAAGGCACACACACACACACAAATAACACACACACACACACACACACACACACACACACACACACACACACACACACACACACACACACACACACACACACACACACACACACACACACACACACACATACCAGTGGCTCTCTGTAGTTTGGATTTTGAGAAGCAAAGTAAATGTCTTAAAGTCTTTCACACATTTAATAAAGTCTTTTTGAACCTGGTTCATGGTTTACATTGGCTGAAATCGAGCTGAACCAGGTCTCCAGACCCAGTGTTTATAAGAGACGGAAACCGACCCAGACTGCTGCTCTGCTGTCAGTTTGAGTGTCATACTGATCTCTGGAGAGGAAGGTGAGACTTTCTGAGAAACAGGTTATTTAATTATATTAATTATTTGGCAGAGGCACAAAATGAACCCTGACATGTTTTGTTTGATGGCAGCCTGATAACGTAATGCGTTCACGGCAGTCGGTTTCGTTTCACAGGAATTGTTCACTTCTATTCTGCTCACTCAGCCTGATCTCTTTTTCGGGACAAATTACGCGACAAATGAAAGTTAAGTTTACGCAACAAAACCACTTAGTTGGGTTGAGAAAAACACATTTAATAGGCTACTCTCTGCTGTTTAACATGTGGATTGCAGCAGAGAGAAAGGAAGCATATTAAGGTTCCTTCCTACACACCTAGTTGTTATAAGGGTCTGTAAACTGGCTTGACTCCTCCCTGACATCTAAATATACACTTTTACTGTTGGCCAAAGTCCAGTCCACATACCAAGCAACAACAGCAGAACATTCAAACTGGTTCATCAAACCTTTAATGGAAAAAAGAGTCATTAAGAGACATTAAGAGACATAAATAGAACACATTTTCATTGCAGAAATCAAAACATGACAACACAGTAATTTATCAACTGTGCTTTTCACTCATGCTACTTCCAGAAACACATAAGTACACTGTAAAAGTAGTCGAAGAGTTCTAACAGTATATTCTATCATTAGGTTATTATTAATCATATATTAATGTAAAACCAGGATTTCACTGTTGTTGTTGGTTAAGATGGAGCTCATTTTAAACTATAAAATAATGATTATTTTCATTATGGACTAATCTGCTGATTCTTTTCTCCATTAATCCATTTATTGTTTGGTTTGAGAAGATAGGGAAAATAGTGAGAAATGTTGTTGCAATTACTCAGAGCCCAAAGTGACACCTTCAGGATGTTTGTTTGGTCCAAACCACCAATAACTTGAATAAAAAAATAAACCTCATTATTCACATTATCACTAATTAATTAACATTATTAACATACCTGACATATTTACTAATAAATGAACATTATTACCATTATTATTCATATATTTACATTATTAACATTGTTACCAATACATAAACATAACATTATTGACATTATTATTAATACATTAACGTTATTAGCATTATTACTAATATATTAACATTACTAACAATATTACTGATACATTAATATTAGTTTATTGGGGAGATGATCAGAGGGATGGAGTCATCAAAACCAGGGCAAAAGAATGGGTAGAGTCTCTCAGTGAAGGAGAAGCCAGTGAAGGAGTAGATAAGAGCTGCTGCATCTACGTCATAGAAGGAGACCAGACCCTCCTCATAATCCACAAACACCATCACCTTCTCAATCTGATCATTCACAGAGAGAAGTACACGCTGGCTAGTAAGTGCTAAGTACTGTCCAGACCTATGAAATAAAGTCCAGAAGCCATTTTCAGGGTCTAGTTTAATGTCTCCCGTCCTGTTGATGGACTCTTTGGCAACTCCTAAAATCCACGCATTCTTTCCTTTAACTTGAACATCGTAGTAAAACCTTCCAGAAGAGAAACTCTGCTTTCCCAAGACACAATACATATTTTCAAATCGTTTTGAGTGGTCTGGGAGTTCATTCCACACATCACTAAAGTGTACTTGTTTCCCATCATCAGACAGGATGAGATTAGGGTGTGCAGTATCAGGATCCAGAGTCACATCCAGCGCATTCCCCCAGAGGCTCTTCAGCTCAGCTTCCTGCAGCTTCTCCAACTCTTCGTCGGCTGTCTCTCTCAGCTGATCCACTGCAGTCTCCATGGCAGTCCTCAGGAGTCCCTCATAAGACGCAAGAGAAATGCTGACATCTGGCAAGGGGTCGGCGAGAGGAGCAGTATTCAAGAATGGGAAGCTCTGGAGGAAGTGGAGGTGGTCTTTTGTGCGTGAGAGCTCCTCCACCTCAGTCCGCCTCTCCGTCAGCTCAGAGATTTCCTTCTCCAGCTCTTGGGTGAAACCTTTCTCTTTCTTCTCAGTCGTTTTGTGCTTTGCTTCAATCATCTCGATGACTTCGGCCTGATTTTTTTCCAAAATCTGTATCAAAGCGGTGAAGCCCTTAACCCCGTCAGCCATCTCTCTGTCTGCAGCCTCTTTGCAAACCAAGACCAAACGTTTGTTCTCCTGTATTTTCAGCTCTCTCTCCTGGATCTTCTGCTGAATTTCATCCACTGTTTTCTGAAGCTCTTTTGTCTTTTCTTCATATTCTTCTTTCAGAGGAACAGTGTGGTGAAATCTGTGACTTGACTCAGCGCAGGACTGACATATGGGCATTTGTTCCTTCTTACAGTAGAGCTCTAGAGGTTTGCCATGCTTAGGACACACGCTGCCCGCCGCGTTTTCTACCACATCAAACATGTTAAAGGTAAAGCAGATGGTAAGACATGCCAGGCCGAATACTAAGAAAAAGCAGTTAGTTCCAGTAGGAACGTTACAGGAAACTTGTCCGTGTTCGGCAACTTGTTGCTCTGAGCTATTCCTGTCTTTGCTTCGGGCTGATTGTCTGAACTGAACAGCCATCTCAGATATGTCAGTATTGACCCGAAGCTTCCATTTTCTATCCACACGCTCATTACACATGGGACACTGGCGCTGGGAGTTAGAATTCAAGTGTTGCGTGATGCAGTTTTTGCAGAAGTTGTGTCCACATTGTAACGTGACTGGATTGGTGAAGACATCCAGGCAGATGGAGCATGAAAGCTGCTCTTCAGTTGGCAGTTTGTTGGCAGCAGACATGTTGACACCCTGGAGCAAAAAGACAACCTGTGACTTCTCAGTGTCATTACACAACTCTTCTACATGTTGTATTGTACTGCAACATAGCAAAACAAAGTTTCCCCGTATATATTTTAAATGTAGGGCTACCCCTATACTGTACTTTGGATTTTCGTCAATACTAGCAACCGATCCAATACCAGTGTTTAATCAATAATCTGTACGCCTCACTGTGTGGAAGTGACTGGCATCATTCTACTACGTGTAAGGCAACATCAGGCTTGACTTGAAACTTTGTTTTCTTAACCTTGTTAAAGAAAATGTAACCAAAAAAAACAAATAGATATAAATTAACTGCATTGTTATTTATTAATCAAAACAGAAAATTGTGCAGCAGAAACTTAAAATATTTTCAAAAGGTCTAATAAAAAAGTCAAATTTTTCTCAAAACCAAAACACGTTAAACTTTTAAAAACTTTTTTGACTGAATAGATGTTTAAGCCGTATTTTGGCCAACATTCAAATATTATCGTATTTTATCCTCTAAAGATGGAATTTAAATTTAGTACCATTTAACACACAGTAAATCCTAACTAACTGTACTGACCTGTTTACGCTCAAAACTCTGCTGTGTTGTTGAAATTCTGAGGAAACAATTTTATCAGATCTTGAGACGGAAACCGATCCAGACTGCTGCTCTGCTGTCAGTTTGAGTGTCATACTGATCTCTGGAGAGGAAGGTGAGACTTTCTGAGAAACAGGTTATTTAATTATATTAATTATTTGGCAGAGGCACAAAAATGAACCCTGACATGTTTTGTTTGATGCCAGCCTGGTAACGTAATGCATTCACGGCAGTCGGTTTCGTTTCACAGGAATTGTTCACTTCACAGGAATTGTTCACAACATTACGCGACAAATGAAAGTTAAGTTTACGCAACAAAACCACTTAGTTGGGTTGAGAAAAAATATCATTGTTTGGCTTGGAATAATTACATACAGTGAGGTGTAAGCAACAAAACAAAAGAGTTGTGTTCGGAAAACTGCCACAAGTGCGTCACAACAAAACTTTGAGTTGAACACAGGTCTCGCAGTTGAAACTCCTGTGTTTGTTTGACCCATCCACCTCCAATCCCACCCATCATAAGTAGTCCTTCTTGATACAGACTCAAAGAGCCAGTAACATGTGTAGACTCTTTTTTTTAATGTATGCAATACATATGGAGTACAAGTTTGTGACAAATGAACGCCACTCGGTCAAGTAAAAGTCGCTTTTGACGTTATTCTTTCACCGGTCGTTGGATTGCTTTTATCTTGCTGTATCTTTAAACTTGCCTATAAAAACGTTTTGAATGTTATTCTCTTACCAATAGCTGGAATACCTTTTACCTGCTGTATTTTAAGCCTTTCTTTTACGATCATGGTTTCATACTTGGACTATGGCCGTCATCCGTCTTAAAAACTGGGTTGGCATCAAGGACTCTCTTTTATTGGATCTTGAGACAGAAAGCGATCAGGTTTCTTCCGAAGCTCAAAGTTTAAAAGAGTCTTACTTCAAACAGATTGACCTTCTGTGTTGGTCTGTCTCTATCTCAAACTGTCTCTCTTTTCTTCCTGTCTGTCCTCATAGCTGTGTCTCTGTCACTCAGCTCAACATAATGTGGATTTAACCATAATAATAATAATTTGTCTCTGCCTTCACAAACCCAAACCTACCTCACCTGTCTAACCTGTCTAAGAGAAAGACAGTTATTTTTGCAGCAGAAACATAAGATATAATCGTAAACCATTTGTATGATCAATCTTTACTTTTAGTTTAACTTCATTTAGCTGATAGTACTTATATACGTATACTCAAGTAAGGTTTTGGATGCTGTTGCCTGTTTTCTCATTTTACCTGACATTCTCTCCTCTGATTGGTTGAGCTTCACCCTAGATGGCCTTTGTTCTCCCTGGTCTTGTTTGATTGGTCTGTTGCACAATATTTTGAAGTGCACTGGATTTATGATAATACAACAACACATCAATCATAGTAATGAAGAAGGAGCCCAACCTTTGTCATCATGGGATTCTTTGTTCATCATCTCATGAAGCTGTAACAGAGGGTGCAGTGGTCCTCCTCAACCTCCTCAAGGACCAGTGGACCCACTCAAAGTCCAACTCAGGGAGATGATCTCCATGAATTCCCCTTGAATGTGTCTCTTGGCTTTGATTTAAAGTTTAAAGAGACTCTCATTCTTTTTGTTTTCAGGTAAATTGAAGCCTTTTTTCAGTTGTCTTCAGTTTCAGAGACCACGGTGAATCACTATCGCTGTGTTTTTATTAAATGAGGTTTAATTTACACGGAGACAGACGAGTGCATCAGTGATGTTGTACCTGTCGCTCATCCCTCCAGCTTCATTAACTTCCTGTTTCTGAACCTCGCTTCTCTCGTCTCCTTGACCATGTCTGTTTTAAATGAGCTGTCAATCAGCCGGCCGGGCCTCCAGAGCCACAATTACTCCGACATCATTACCTCCACGTACGAGACGGAGGATTAAATACAGTTTCAGTGCTGACAGTTCACTTTAATGCAAGCACGAGCTGAAAAAGCAGAAAACTACACCTGACACACAGTGGAGGAAACGCCAGACTATTAATTTCAATTCTGATACAACGGAAAGAGAACAGCTCAGCTTATATTCACTGTTCCTTCTGATGTCCCAACATGTTTCACTAATGCAGAGTGTGCATTGTTTCTGGCAGTTAGATGAGGGGAAAACATTTTTCTGAGGATTTATAAGTTGAAGTTTTGTTTTCTGAACATTTTTTGAATTTTCTCACCACTAACTAAACAACCTCAAGGATTACAACATCCTCAAGGACCCCTAAAACTCATTCAAGGCCTCTTAAGCTTCTTCTGGGTCCCTACAATCCTCTCAGGGACTTGAATGTTCTCAATAACTGCTACAACCACCTTAATAATTCCCACAATCATCTCAAGGTCTGAAGGACCCCTTAAAACCCCTTTAATGACCTCTCTGTCCTACTCAATGAACCCTACAACCTCCTCAATGAAACCTACAACCTCCTCAATGACCCCTACAACCTCCTCAATGAACCCTACAACCTCCTCAATGACCTCTACAACCTCCTCAATGAACCCTACAACCTCCTCAATGAAACCTACAACCTCCTCAATGACCTCTACAACCTCCTCAATGAACCCTACAACCTCCTCAATGACCTCTACAACCTCCTCAATGAACCCTACAACCTCCTCAGTGAACCCTACAACCTCCTCAATGAACCCTACAACCTCCTCAATGAACCCTACAACCTCATCAATGACCCCTACAACCTCCTCAATGACCTCTACAACCTCCTCAATTAACCCTACAACCTCCTCAGTGAACCCTACAACCTCCTCAATGGCCCCTACAACCTCCTCAATGAACCCTACAACCTCATCAATGACCCCTACAACCTCCTCAAAGAACCTTACAACCTCCTCAATTAACCCTACAACCTCCTCAATGAACCCTACAACCTCCTCAATGAAACCTACAACCTCCTCAACCTCCTCAGTGAACCCTACAACCTCTTCAATGAACCCTACAACCTCCTCAATGAACCCTACAACCTCCTCAATGACCCCTACAACCTCCTCAATGAACCCTACAACCTCCTCAGTGAACCCTACAACCTCCTCAATGAAACCTACAACCTCAATGAACCAATGACCCCTACAACCTCCTCAGTGAACCCTAAAACCTCCTCAATGAACCCTACAACCTCCTCAATGACCCCTACAACCTCCTCAAAGAACCCTACAACCTCCTCAGTGAACCCTACAACCTCCTCAAACCCCTCCCTCCTCAAAGAACCCTACCCTCCTCACCCTAAACCTCCTCAATGAACCCCTACAACCTCCTCAATGAACCTCCTCAATGAACCCTACAACCTCCTCAGTGAACCCTACAACCTCCTCAATGACCCCTACAACCTCCTCAAAGAACCCTACAACCTCCTCAGTGAACCCTACAACCTCCTCAATGAACCCTACAACCTCCTCAATGAATGAACCCTACAACCTCCTCAATGAACCCTACAACCTCCTCAATGTGTCCTCACCCCTACAACCTCCTCAACCTCCCTCCTCAATGAACCCTACAACCTCTAATGAACCCTAAACCTCATCAAACCTGAACCCCTCAATACCCTCCCTCAATGAACCCTACAACCTCCTCAATGAACCCTACAACCTCCTCCCTACAACCTCCTCAACCCTACAACCTCCTCAATGAACAACCTCAATGACCCCTACAAACCTCCTCAATGACCCCTACAACCTCCTCAAAGAACCCTACAACCTCCTCCCTAACCTCCTCAATGAACCCTACAACCTCCTCAATGAACCCTACAAACCTCCTCAATGACCCCTACAACCTCCTCAACCTCCTCAGTGAACCCTACAACCTCCTCAATGAACCCTACAACCTCCTCAACCTCCTCAATGAACCCTACAAATGAACCCTACAACCTCCTCAATGAACCCTACAACCTCCTCAATGAACCCTAAACCTCCTCAAATAACCCTACAACCTCCTCAGTGAACCCTACAACCTCCTCAATGAACCCTACAACCTCCTCAATGACCCCTACAACCTCCTCAATGAACCCTACAACCTCCTCAAAGAACCCTACAACCTCCTCAGTGAACCCTACAACCTCCTCAATGAACCCTACAACCTCCCTCAAACCCTAACCCTACAACCTCCTCAAACCTCCTCAGTGAACCCTACAACCTCCTCAATGACCCCTACAACCTCCTCAATGAACCCTACAACCTCCTCAAAGAACCCTACCCTCCAGTGAACACAAACCTCCTCAATGAACCCTACAACCTCCTCAATGAACCCTACAACCTCCTCAAAGAACCCTACAACCTCCTCAATGACAACCTCCTCAATGAACCCTACAACCTCCTCAATGAACCCCTACAACCTCCTCAATGAACCCTACAACCTCCTCAATGACCCTACAACCTCCTCAACCCTACAACCTCCTCAATGAACCCTACAACCTCCTCAATGAACCCTACAACCTCCTCAATGAAACCTACAACCTCCTCAATGACCCCTACAACCTCCTCAATGAACCCTACAACCTCCTCAATGAACCCTACAACCTCCTCAATGAAACCTACAACCTCCTCAATGACCCCTACAACCTCCTCAGTGAACCCTACAACCTCCTCAATGAACCCTACAACCTCCTCACAACCTCCTCAATGAACCCTACAACCTCCTCAATGAACCCTACAACCTCCTCAATGAACCCTACAACCTCCTCAAAGAACCCTACAACCTCCTCAGTGAACCCTACAACCTCCTCAATGAACCCTACAACCTCCTCAAAACAACCTCCTCAAATGAACCCTACAACCTCCTCAATGAACCCTACAACCTCCTCAATGAACCCTACAACCTCCTCAATGAACCCTACAACCTCCTCAAAGAACCCTACAACCTCCTCAGTGAACCCTACAACCTCCTCAATGACCCCTACAACCTCCTCAAATAACCCTACAACCTCCTCAGTGAACCCTACAACCTCCTCAATGAACCCTACAACCTCCTCAATGACCCCTACAACCTCCTCAATGAACCTCCTCAATGAACCCTACAACCTCCTCAATGAACAACCTCCTCACAACCTCCTCAATGAACCCTACAACCTCCTCAATGAACCCTAAACCTCCTCAATGAACCCTACAACCTCCTCAATGAACCCTACAACCTCCTCAATGAACCCTACAACCTCCTCAATGAACCCTACAACCTCCTCAATGAACTCCTCAATGAAACCTACAACCTCCTCAATGACCCCTACAACCTCCTCAATGACCCCTACAACCTCCTCAGTGAACCCTAAAACCTCCTCAGTGAACCCTACAACCTCCTCAATTAACCCTACAACCTCCTCAATGAAACCTACAACATTAACATTAATGAAGCTTTTCACCTGCTCAAGGTCTCCTAAAGTGTCCTCAAGCATGGTATAAACCTCTGCAATGACTCCAAAAACCCCTGCAATCTCCTCAAGGACCCTACAAACCTCTTTAAGGTCCCAACAGCCGCCTAAAAGACGCCTTAAATCTTCTCAAAGATGTTTGTGTTTTTTAAGTCTGTGTTTTTATGTGGTGAAACTTTAAAGCTGCCATCTTGCCCAAGACCTCCTCGTAAAATAGGTTAAAAATCTTACAGGATTAAGATGGATAAATTAAATACATTTGAAATATTAATAAATAACAGTAGCACAGTCGTATTTTCTAGAAGCAGCCAGCAGATGGCGCCAAAGCACCATAAAAAAGATAAGAGGATGTGTGTTGTACACATTGAAAATCCATCTGAGGCAAGTTGTGATATTGAAGCCATACAAATAAAATGTAAATTACTTGAATTCAATGGTTTAAACCTGAGTAATACATAATATGATTAAGTAATGATACTTTGTTTTTCCTGTATTGAGAAACAAGTAATATAGTATAGGTTAAATATAAGGTTAAATATAGTAATATAATAATACAAAATAACATATTTAAAATAATAAATAGTATAATAAATTTTGCTTGAAAAATGATGAATGATTAATGTTATATCGATCAACTTATTGATTAATTGACTAATTGTTGCAGCTCTACATATATGCAAATTGTACAAACACAAACATACATGTGCATACACACACACATACACACCTGCATACATAAACATGAACGGGGTCCAATGGTTTCAATTAAGTATCTTAAACTTAATCTTTCTAATTTGCTGTTTATTGGTTCAAGATTTATTTTTCCTTTGAAAGTTATAAATCTTAAAGTTCAATTTATAACTTAAAGGTTATTTGACAGATATTCATTTTATATATGTATATATACATATGTGCTGTACATACAAACATGACAAGTCATAAGAGGCTGTTTGAGATTAGATATTAGTTACAGAACATTAACCAAATATCCTAATACTATAACATTACATTATTTAAAATTAATGAAATACTTAAACAATTATACAACAAAAGCACCTGCATGCTTTTAATGCATCAAAGCACATAAATGAATGTAAAAAAACCATTACAGAAATGTTAAACAAATGCAACTCTATAAGATCAATGGGAGACATTAATGCCATAAATCTAATGTAATAAATAAAAACAAGAATATGTAAATAAATGGTGTTAAAAGCTAAAAGGGAAAGTGTAAACTTGTCATATAGAATACAACATATTTAAATTATTTTCATGGAGAATGTGTGCTTTTTATGCTGCCACCCGGGGGCGCCAACGTATAATTCTACAAACTCCACACACATTTTTAAGTGGGTTCAACTGTAAACATCACTAAACTCGTACTTTTCATGTTAATGTGCTGAAGGAGTCACTTTTAGGAGTAAAACCTGAATTTATTTCATTATATGTCATCAATAATTCAGTTTCGTTGCCTAAAGTGAAGCTCTGAATGTTTATCGTCTTCTAAGTGTATCTCTAAATTCAAGATTAAGGATTTAAAACATTTAATTTGTGTTTTATTTAACTCATTCACTTTGACTATATACAGTATATTCTCCTCTTATCACCCTCCTTGTATCACTTCATCAGGCACTTAAAGGTACCGATGCGTACTTAAGGTGTGTGTGTGTGTGTGTGTGTGTGTGTGTGTGTGTGTGTGTGTGTGTGTGTGTGTGTGTGTGTGTGTGTGTGTGTGTGTGTGTGTGTGTGTGTGTGTGTGTGTGATTTAGTGCCATCTAGTGGTGAAGTTGCAGATTGCATCTAACTGAATAACCCTTCTGGGCATGGAAAAACTAACTTCAGGTAACATGGAAATTTGAAAGGTTCTCTCCAGAGCCAGTGTTTGGTTTGTCCTTTCCGGGCTGCTGTAGAAACATGGCGGTGGCGGAATTATTTTTATCTAACGATAACACAATGATTCTTAGTTTCAGGGAT
This sequence comes from Anoplopoma fimbria, assembly GCF_027596085.1. Lineage (NCBI taxonomy): Eukaryota > Metazoa > Chordata > Actinopteri > Perciformes > Anoplopomatidae > Anoplopoma > Anoplopoma fimbria. The sequence goes on along the minus strand of NC_072471.1, from coordinate 1,989,922 downwards.
TTTACACCTAGAAAAAACATTTATATGAATATTAAATTCATTTCTGTTAATAAATCCTACGCAATGCGTCTCCATCATTTAATTAATGTCTGAATTTATTTATTTATATTAAATTCATAAAAGTGTGCCCTCAAAAAAATGTCACAATGGAAAGAAAAAAATATATTTTTAACTTCCCGTAAAAAAAATATATATATATATTTACTTCAAATCAAAATGCATGAAGATATTTTATATTTCTGCAGGTTTAAACATATTTATAGAGAAAAAAGTAGCCTTTTTTATTCACCCAGCCCGTTAAACTGAATGAATCAAATGTCTGTTTCATTCATTCATTCACACACACACACACACACACACACACACACACACACACACACACACACACACACACACACACACACACACACACACACACACACACACACACACACACACACACACACACACACACACACACACACACACACACACACACACACACACACACACACACACACACACACACACACACACACACACACACACACACACACACACACACACACACACACACACACACACACACACACACACACACACACACACACACACACACACACACACACACACACACACACACACACACACACACACACACACTCTGAGCTCCTCCCCTCCAGTGGAGACACTGGGAGAGCCGCTGGTGAATAAGTTCATTGGAGAAGCAGACCCACGGATCCGGACCCGTCCTCTGACCGCCTCACCTCTGCGGGAGTCCGGAACCGTCCAGGTGAGACTGATCCCAGGTGAGACTGATCCCAGGTGAGACTGATCCAAGGTGAGACTGATCCAAGGTGTTTCTGATCCAGCTTATTGGCTGATTATCGATCAGCAGTCAGAGCTCTGCAGGACTTTATGAAACAATCAATGAACATATCCTCCAGCACTGGACTTATACTTGAGTATTTCCATGTTCTGTACTTTATACTTCTACTCCACTACATCTACATCTAATATTAGAAGTTTAATACGATTTTATGTACTTAAATTAATATAATTCATTCTATTATATAAGTACATATGTGTTGTATATGAAATATATTAAACTTAACAATAAAAATCTACAAGACTTAAATGTGAAATACACACAAATGCATCAGTAGGCGTACTAATAATTCCACTAATAATAAAGATGTAACTTTACTGATTTTGTTTGTGAAATTCATAAGCGGCATGTATTTTAAAAATGATGGGCCTTCTACGTGGAGTACTTTTGGAACTTTATTTTGATGTTAATACTTTTGTACTTTTACTAAAGTAACATGTTGAATGCAGGGCGTTTATTGTGCTATTACTACTTTGACTTGCGTTAAATATGTGGGTACTTCTTACATGAACATGAGGTTACACCACTTTGTTTCCAGAATATTTAATACACATTTCTATGAATATTTTGTTTATAATTATGTTTTGACCGCCTTTTGTCCTCCTTTGGCTTAAAAGAAGATGTTTTTTTCCAAGCTCAAGAATGAGAAGTGAAAATATTCTAAATATAGCGTACAGTTCAGCTGATATTGATTCTTTGAGGTGTGTTAAATACGTCCACAGAAGTACATCTACTGTAGTGATACACTGACTATGGAGAAGTACCTCATACAAACACACTTCTAGTC
>NC_072471.1:1960767-1983267 GCF_027596085.1 Anoplopoma fimbria | reverse complement strand
ACAGCAGCAACAACCGACAGGAAATAACTTTATTGACTTAAGTTCAAACACAAAACACACAAAGCGAAACTCTTGTTAATTCATTAGAAACATTATAAAAGATCAGAGGATCAACTTTAGGGAGGTGCCAAAGATCTCAGGCTCTGTCTGCTCGTTTCTACCATAATTACATTTGTGTAACACAATCACAGTTTCATCACCGTAACCACTAAATATGTTGGCTGTCTGCCATGGGTGGGTTATCTCTTAGAATCGCATGCTGTAGAATTGCTTAAAAAGGTGCATATGGAATTAAGTCCTTTGATGTTTTTCTTTAAGAAAATAACATGTTGAATACATCAATACGATGGTATTTATATGTTCTTATTAGGTTGCACTAAGTGAGAAGTACACACGTATAGAATGGCTAGCAGCCTACCTGATGGTAGGCTCAGCCCGTGCTGAGGATAAACCAGTTGTTTGTGTGTGAGGTGAAGCATTAAGAAGAAGAGCTGTTAAAATGTATTTTAGTTATGTGAACCGTGGATTAATTACTGTTTTACTATATTAAATATGCGATCTGATTATCAGCATCAATGCTTTCTAGTCGTTTAGTTTTTTTTGTTTTCGTTTTTTGAGAGAAACTTGAATAAACCAGTTGTTTGAAGGAGATTCTTTTTACAGAAATATATATATATACCAGTTTGTAACAAGGTTTTTGCATATTGCACATTTGGATATTTTGGATTTGCACCTTATTGCCAGATTTGCATTCTGAGGTTTTCCCTTTGGGAATAAGTTCTGTCGTATCTGAAATAGAAAACATAAAACAAATGTATGTTAGATGCAATATACATTTCAGAACATTACAGAGCTGAAATGTATAAAAATGTAAAGGTTAAATGTAAATAAGTGGAAAAAGCGATGGCAACTTCTGACCAGCATCTGGTTACCGTGGTGATGGCCCATGGCTGATCACACTGCATGTGTGTGTGAAAGTCTATGGAAATGTCCTTAAATAGACAAGTCACGCCTCAACACACACACACACACTAACACAGTGTGTAACACAGTCAGCAAACAGAGGCAGCGGAGTGTGTCGGTCCGGAGGAAACTTCCAGAAAAAGGCCTTTTCACTGAGTCCACTCACACACACACATTATAACAGCCGGAATGTAGCCTCTGTGGAAAGAAGCTGAAAAGGTGTCGTGTAGAGATGTTTGTGCGTGTGAATGTCAGCGGTTCCCAGAGAGAATCTTTCTGTGCGACGTGAGTTTTATCTCCTGTGAGGCCGACAAACACTTAATGTCTTTGTTTATTCTGCGAAGATAAAGCAACTTGATCCTGACACCGTCCACTAGAGGCAGCAGTGTTCACATTCTGTTTGTATAAATATCGCTGTATCGCGTGTCCGTGTTTTTCTGTTCCCGCTCATCGTTTATACATCTGGGCCCTGAAACTCCCAAAACACAGGAAGCAAACAACGAGCAGCGTGCAACAGAAAACCAAATGTTCACAGAGAAGGAAGTCAGACGTCTGAGGATGTTCCTGTCGCCAACGTTCAGGCGAGCAGAAATGAAAATCACTCGTCTCCGTCGGACAGAATGCCGCTCAGTCAGCAGCAGCAATGCCGTCCGCCTCGCTGTCAAATAATCACTTGTGAGTGTCAGTTTGTCATCACTGACCCTGAGAAGAATAAACAGCAGTGCTGAATAAATCAGACGTCTGTCGACAGCTTTAATCAGCTCACATGCCGAACGGGGAACTTATCTGTACAGTTCATCATCGTCGGCATATTTCTCAGCTTTTCCGCATATTTTTGTCTCTATGGATGGAGATGTCTCAACAAATACTGTATGGATTGCAATGGAATGTTGTGCAAACAGAAGATGAATCCTGAACGCTTTGAGGATCCTGTTTCACCACAATGAGGTTGGCATTGTGTGAAATATTGGATGGATTGTCATGAAGTTTGGTTGATACATTCATGTTCCCCTCAGGATGAGTCAGCGATCCACTGACTTCTCCTTTAACCCCATTGTCTGGTCCACTTTTTAGTTTGTCCACAACTTTAATTCACTGCCCACTTCTTTTGTAAACCTTTAAACACCAAGTCCCTGTTTTTACATTCCAAATTGTTGTACTTTTAAAAGTAAATAGGAACTCACGTTGCATCAATCCTGTTACAAAAAAATGACTCTGAAACTTCAGTAAAGTTTTTGGAACAGTTTTTATTTAAATGTAAAGCAGTAGTCAGACTGTTGACTGGATCTTTCTTTGGGAAAGACCATTTTGACAATCGATTAATCATTTTCAAGCAAAGAAGGCAAACATTTGCTGGTTCCAACTTCCTAATTATGATGATTTGTGCCTTTTCTTTGTCATATATGATCGTAAATTGAATGCTTTTGGGTTCTGGAGTGTTGTTTGATTTAAAGAAGGGAAAGAATAGGAAATTGTGAAGAATATAAACTTTTTTATGATTTATAGACAAAACAACTGGCAGATCAAACTCAATTAAACCAATCATTAATACAGCTTTAAAGGACTCTTTATCAATTTCATAGCAACTGTTTTGTGAGCTAGATGAAGCCAACCGAGTCCACAGATTAACTGAATGAAGGAGCTGCATTCAGCCAAGTCTGTGCTTCCAGTTGTGTTTTCTTAAGAAAGACATCTTGTGATTGTGGACGTGTGGGCGAAGAGGAGCGAGAGTTTCCTGTCTCTGACTCAGGAACTGTTATTGTCTCTGAGGACGTTTTATCTAAAGTGAAGCTCGCTGAACATTAGCTTCCATCTGCTAATGCACAGCAGCGTAAACAACAGCAGACAGGAGTGACCGCATCATCTAAACGTAGAGGGAAAGCTGCTGTATCCATGGGAACACCATGCTTTTACCATACTTTGGTCTTCCAGGTTTTGGAGTCTCAATAAAAACTTACAAACAAATGAAATGAAGTTCACACACGAGAAACAGTTTGTAAATGCAGGATCAACAATTTGTCTATAAATCTATTTAAACATCCAAATATGTTTTCAATTCCAATTAAACACAAACATTTGTGCATTTATTTAAAACAAGAAATATTTGTGTGCACTTATTTTTTACATTTTTGGTTTCTGTTAACATTTATATAAAATGAGAACTATTAATGTGTCCATTGAAAGATATTTTTGTTGAGAAAGTTGTTTATATAAAGGTTAAGAAACACATATGAATCCTTCTGTGTTCATTTGTTTCTATTAAAACCGATCTGTCCACGTAGGATTGAGTCAGAATAAACGACTGAGTGTGAGGAAGAAGAGATTTCACACTCAACGCTGTTAGGAATGTTCTGGATTGTAGTTGTAGAAAGAGAAAAGAGAGAGAGACAAGTGTTTGGAGGAAAAACAAAACGATGGCCAGAGGCAGCACGAGTCCTGACAGGAGTGTGTGTGTGTGTGTGTGTGTGTGTGTGTGTGTGTGTGTGTGTGTGTGTGTGTGTGTGTGTGTGTGTGTGTGTGTGTGTGTGTGTGTGTGTGTGTGTGTGTGTGTGTGTGTCAGCTTTGTCAGCACACACACCTTTTCACCTTTTCCCACCCTTCTCTCTTTCTGCCTCCTGAGGCTCTTGTTCATTCACAAAGTTTGTTTTCTTGTCCGGAAAAAAACAGCCTCTGACTTGTCTCTGAATCATGTTTCAATTTCACTGCTGACTTACGACATCACTTCCTCCCACGTTGTTTTCCAGCAGGAGAGAACACGTGTGAGCCGAAATGTCATGTCATGTTGAGAAAAAAGGAAAAAGAAAAAGAGATGGAAAGAGGAATGAATGAATAAAAGAGTGAAACTGAGCAGCAGAAGTTTGATTATAGTTGTATTGTGTCTCATTCCAAAGCACCAGACTTAATCAAATTAACCTGAGAAAATACTCAATATTTATACTGTTTTTTGTATTGAATCACTTATATCATACTTTATATAATTATATAACACTTTTATGTGTGTGTGTGTGTGTGTGTGTGTGTGTGTGTGTGTGTGTGTGTGTGTGTGTGTGTGTGTGTGTGTGTGTGTGTGTGTGTGTGTGTGTGTGTGTGTGTGTGTGTGTGTGTGTGCAGGTTCTTGGCCGGGTGCTGCTGCTTCAGCTAATCGACGACCTGGTGCGAGGTTACCGCAACAACGAAACGTGGTCGTTGCAGTTACTGAAAAGCACCCGCATCCACATCCTGCCCACGATGAACCCCGACGGCTTCAACGCGGCCAACACGGACTGCGTGTACAGCCAGGGCAGGTACCCGCTCAACCTCCGGTTCTGAAAAGTCAAGTCAAAGTGTGTTAAAGCTGCATTCTCTCTGCTGTCCACCAGGGGGCGACTCCTCTGGTTGTATAGAAGTCTATGAGAAAATGACTCTACTTCTCTCTTGATTTATTCCCTCAGTAAACATTGTAAACATGAGTTTATGGTCTCAATCTCTAGTTTCAAGTCTTCTTCAATACAGCATGATGTTCATTTAGTAAATGATGCTCCATTTAGAGTCAAACAGACCATAAAGCAGGGGATGCTTTAGGGCGGGGCTACACACTGATTGACAGGTCGACACCACGACGTTGTCCGGTCTGGGAGATGTCCGTGTTTTCGTCTTACAACTTGAACATGAAAAATAATTGTTACATTTGTGTTGCATAGAAATGACGTATTCAGCGTTTGGTTGTACAACCCTCTGTGTCACTTCAAAAAAACAAGATGGCGTCGGCCTAAATGCAGAAATCAAGGCTTCAAATTGGTGGAAACCAATGGGTGTCGTCACGGTGACTACGTCCACTTCCTATATACAGTGAATGCTGGTTACGGCTGATAAAGCGTAGTGCCCACCCTCCAGCTCACCTCAGGTTAACACTGTTAGCTCCGTCTGCACTGTTACCTTTGTTTGCACTGCTAGCCGACTCAGCCGTTGCCATCTTGAGAGCCATGTGGAGGCAATAAATATGCTCTAAATATTACATTTACTTTAAAAGATCCATGTGTTATTTTTATGTATGTTAAAATTGAAATCGAGTAAAGCTGCTAAATGCTCCATATGTTCACAAGCTAGCCTCTGACTGTGTCTGTTTGTTGCAGAGCTGTTAGTTTACAGTGGCTTTATCTGAGAGACTGCTTGAAACACTGAGACAGAATCAATACAGTAAAGATGAGCAAAACAAAGAGTTATAAGTAGCTCTAACGCTCCGTAGAGAGGTGAGCTGTAGAGTGTGTGAGGGTTCGTCATCACCAGCATCTGCTTTCACATACAAGCAGTTATTAACGTGGTTAATTATAGAGGCTTGTAAAAAAAAAAAAAAAAAAAAAAAGCTGCTGGTTCTGGTCTGAAGGGTTAAAACATGTGTGAGTGATCAAATGTCAAAACCGGACTTTAAAGACACACAAACACACAGACTTTCATGTGTATAGACTAAACTATGTGATGCTCCAACGCGCCCAAAACACTCCGATAAGCAGGAAACCAGACACACACTGCAGATCTGTATCACACACACACACTGATTACAGTCACGGTAAAAGCCCCTGAGTATCTAATTATGAGTGTTGTGACTTCTTCTAATGTGCTGTTTATAGGAGACTCTCCTGTGTGTACATGTGGTGGTTTCTATCACGTTGTGGGGACAAAAAGATGCTAACTGAGACATTTAAGGGTTGAGATTTGGGTTTATTGTTGTCAGTTTGATAAAAGTTGTATTTTATTTTCATTCTAACGCACCCGACTTCATTTAATATATAATCAAATTAACCTTAGAAATGACTTGACATTTAAACTGCACCTTTTTATTCAGATTGAATCACTTTATCCCTTTAAATGTATACTTTTTGGTCAATTTTCACTTTGTGTGTGTGTGTGTGTGTGTGTGTGTGTGTGTGTGTGTGTGTGTGTGTGTGTGTGTGTGTGTGTGTGTGTGTGTGTGTGTGTGTGTGTGTGTGTGTGTGTGTGTGTGTGTGGTCGTGTTAGAGGTCATCACTTTCCAAACCGTATAAGGAAACACTTCACATCAGCGTCTCAAAGTGGAAACAAATCAGCCGATGAGATTTTTTTACTTTCATCTTTGACACAGAAACAAACTTGAGAGGATTCTCAAGAATTTTATTGAACTAAGTTTTTATTGATTCTGGAGAATTTTTATAGTCTTGTTTGGAAAAAAATACCAACATATTCATCTCACCCCATTGGCTGATTTTTTTAGAAAATAAGACTTGTCTTCTCCTCCTCCTCCTCCTCTCTCTGACCCTTGACCTCTGTACTGTTTGTGCTCTGTTGCTGAATGAGCCTCTGTAGTTGGTTTTATTCTCAGTGATGTTCGTTTATTTCAGGTTCAACTATAACGGCGTCGACCTGAACAGGAACTTCCCCGATGCCTTCGCTGGTCTCCGGAGACAAGAGCAGCTGGAGGAGGAGAAGAGGGAGGCCGAGGTTTGTTTCTATTCACAAACACTGTATTTTACTTTTAAAGGACACAATAGCTGATATCCTGTGTTCTTTTTTATTATCAACAAATCCCACCAAATGTGGATTCATCCGCCACTGAAAAAAGTCCCAAAACCAAAAAATACTACTTCTTCTTGTTTGATTAAAAACAGTCTTATATTTAAACAATGTATTTTGTGATAACCCTCTGCGATTGGCCGCTCGCTGTGTGATGTGTTTTCAGGTCAGGGCTGTGATTGGCTGGTTGAGGACCGAGAGTTTCGTTCTCTCTGCAAACCTTCACGGAGGAGCGCTGGTGGCCAGTTATCCCTATGACAACAGCAACAGAGGTGAACACACACACACACACACACACACACACACACACACACACACACACACACACACACACACACACACACACACACACACACACACACATAGTTGCCGCTTTAAACTCGTTGTCAAACATAAGACTCCATGTTTGTTGGTGTAGAAGTTGCACAAAAATAACTTCATGTACACAAAACTAGGTGGTCGACAATATTTCGGAATATATAAATATAACATATATAAATAATTATTTTTCCTTTTTATGTGAAAGTGTGATGCAGAGAGAGAGAGAGGAAGCCGGCGTCAGATAAATATACAAGTTCAGTTAGGCCACACACTGCGATGAGACAAAACATTTTCCAACCACGGTTAAAGAACTCCACAAACTAAACATCGTTTGAAGTAAAATCACTTTTACTGAAGTTTGTGGATTATTTTGCTGAGAAAGACACGCAGAAAGAGCTTTAATTGAAGTGCAAAAGTGGCAAAACTCAGGATGAAGTTTAGTTTCTACTTCAGAAACAAACGCTGTTTCCTTAAAGTTTCCTTAATTCTAGCGACGCTTCTATCAGCGAGAGATTATGATGATGAATTTATGTATTATATATATTCAGTGTATAGTGCTGCGTTACATTTGTCTCTGATTTTGGTTTACTAAAAAAATCTTATTTTAAAGTTTAAGATTTGGAACACAAGCTTCTTAAATACATTTCCAGCGAGTCAGTTATTAAAGCAGAATTTTCACTTTAATTGGATGTTAAAATTGAGGATTAAAAACTCACTTCTGTGTTTTTTGTGCAGACGGCGAGCTGGTGGGCGGGGCCAGCGTCACGCCCGACAACGACGTGTTCGTTCACCTGTCCAAGGTGTACTCCCACAGCCACGCCTCCATGCACCGGGGCAACATCTGCGGCGACACCAGGCCGTTCCTGGACGGCGTCACCAACGGATTCCAGTGGTATCCTCTGCAAGGTCAGCACGTAATAGATAATAGATAATAATAGATAATTCTTTAGGTTTTTATTTCAAATACTGAATCAGAAAAAGCCCCAAACCGCCGTTTTAGACTCATTATGAAAGATTTTAACACTTCAAATAAACTTTATTTGTTCATCTGAGACAACACAAACAGCTCCAAAGCTCTGACCTTCAAGCTCTTATTTTCAACAACAATCTACTTCCTGTGGCAGCGCTGAATCTCTCAGCTCTTGTGATGAGTCGACTCGTTCAGTGTGAGTTCACTTCCATGAATGACTCCAGTGGAAAAGCTGCAGACAGCACTGATCTGGTTTCCTGCAGCAGAAACCTGATCTCTGTAAACCGATCACCTGACTGACAGAGACGTCACCTGAAGGGAGCTGAACACTGCAGCTGCACACAAGGACAACAAACGCTGAGCAAACTATTTAATCATACTTCGGTTTAATTAAACTTATGCTTTGTATCGTAATCAAAGGACGTGACATCTCATCATAACACACTATTCATACTAGATATGACCTTAAATTGAGTATGTAGAGCTTTAACGCTGCATAGAATGTGGATTTTTAGTACATAAGACATTTCTTCTGTTACTTTTATTAGAATAATTCAGCACATTACAATGTCTAGTAGGAATATAGATTTTCTTGCATTCCTCAAAACAATATACACAGATTCAAAACATTTAATAAATAAAATCAACAGTTTTTTATAATTATAATAATGTATAAACGTACAAAACATACAATTAATTTGCTCTGCTCAAAGCCGCCAGACTCCATTGAAATATTCAGCAATTTTACCTTGTCGATTTTAATAGACAATTCATTCAAACTCAACAGAAACAAAATAAAACTCATTAAAAGTGTTGTGGTCAAATCATTCAGCTGTTCTAACAATCACCAGCTTGTTTTGGTCTAAATAAAACCTTAATTCACAGAGTTAGATGTGAAAAGGAGCAGCCGTTATGCTCTCCTTAAAGCCACCAAACTCCATTTATGACATGCATCCTAGAAAAATCCTTTACTTTAAAATGTAAAGCGGTGCTTTTGTGTGATTCTTTTTGGTCGCGGACAGCCCGTATTTATTTCTTCTATTTCAATCACACAGTTTACAGTAAACTCAAAATGTTCCTGATAAACTGCTGAGTTCAGGAAGCAGCTGCAGACAAACGTCTCCGGCTGAACACAAAGACACACATTTGGCTTGAAGTTTGGAAGGAAACTTTCTCTCCGTCTCTTTGTATAGCAGAGATTTGTTTATGTGTCCTCTTTAACTCTTTGTTTCCTCCACACTGAGAAGGTTTTATGTCACGAACATGAAGAAGAATGTACACCCCAGAGGTCAAACTAATTACTAATACAACCTTAAAAACAACCAGGAACACACGTTTGTTTTTTTAGGATTTGAAAAACGCATTTACATAAGAATCAGAATCAAAGTGATTAATTGGTGCGTACAGTAAAAAAATAAAATATGTTAAAAAGTAAACAAGTAAACAAATAAAAGTATGTTAAAGCATGTATATTATATTATTAAGAACGCAGCAATTAATAATGATTTTTTATTATAATTTTTATTATAGTTTATTATTATTATTATTATTATTATTATTATTATTATTATTATTATTATTAAACTAAATTAATTATAACCTGTAGTTAAGTGTCTGCTGTCAAACATCTCCACTGAATCATATTTCAAAGTATCATTCAATGCTGCAGCGCCCCTGTGGTCACTATTTACATCGGTGTGTGTGTGTGTGTGTGTGTGTGTGTGTGTGTGTGTGTGTGTGTGTGTGTGTGTGTGTGTGTGTGTGTGTGTGTGTGTGTGTGTGTGTGTGTGTGTGTGTGTGTGTGTGTGTGTGTGTGTTACAGGTGGGATGCAGGACTATAACTACGTGTGGGCTCAGTGTTTGGAGTTGACTCTGGAAGTTTCCTGCTGCAAGTTTCCTCCAGAGAATCAACTTCCTGTTCTGTGGACGGAGAACAGGAAGTCTCTGCTGGCCTTCATCCAGCAGGTCCACCTGGGTCAGTACCTGTCTGTCTACCTGTCTGTCTACCTGTCTGTCTGTCCACCTGTGTCAGTACACCTGTCTGTCTACCTGTCTGTCTACCTGTCTCTTTCCCTGTCTGTCTACCTATCTGTCTGTGTGTCCACATGCAATAATAGTTAAATAATAGTTGAAATAGTTTTTTCTGTCTGTAAATATAATATTTCAGTTATTGTTGATTTTCTACTGTTTTTTATTGCTTATTTATAATACTTGTTTTTACTTTTATCTTGTCTTCTACTATGTCTCTTGTTTGCACTTTACTCTTTGCTGCTGTAAGCCTGCAAATTTCCCCGCTGCGGGACTAATAAAGGATTATCTTATCTTATCTTATCTTATGGGACAGTACCTGTCTGTCTACCTGCCTGTCTATCCACCTGGGTCATTACCTGACTGTTTACCTGTCTGTCTATCTGTCTGTTTACGTGTCTGTGTACCTGTCTGTTTGTCCACCTGTGTCAGTACCTGTCTGTCTACCTATCTGTCTGTTTGTCCACCTGGAACAGTACCTGTTTGTCTACCTGTCTGTCTGTCCACCTGGCTGAATACCTGTCAGTCTATCTGTCTCTTTACCTGACTTTCTGTCCACCTGTCTGTCTGTATACCTGTCTGTCTGTCTGTCAGTCTCTTTCGTTACCTGTCTGTCCCTATACATACTGTACATGCAAGTCTACCTGTATGTCTCTTTAGCTGTCTGCATATCTACCTGTCTGTGTCTTGTACCTGTCTCTGTGTTCACCTGTCTCTTTACCTGTCTGTGGGTTTACCTGTCTGTCTCTTCTTTGGTATTAAACTGAAACTGTTCCAGGATCAATTCTTAGTAGTCACTTGATACTATCTCTGTGTATATATGTGTGTGTTCAGGGGTCAAAGGTCGTGTGTTCAACGGCTCCGGAGTGCCGGTCCAGAACGCGGTGGTGGAGGTCGAAGGTCGCAGGAATATGTGTCCGTTCAGAACCGACCGACACGGAGAATATTACAGACTGCTGCTGCCTGGAAACTACAGCTTCACAGTAAACACACACACACACACACACACACACACACACACACACACACACACACACACACACACACACACACACACACACGAACACACACACAGTGATACAGCGCCCCTAGTGGTGGAATATATTTTGTGTTTAAAAAACATTCTACCATAGAAAACAAACAACTATGCCATATAAATGAATAATTTCAGTAAAAGCTAACTATATCAACATAAACCTAACCTTGGTAGCTAAAGCAGTATTTTTAGTTTAGCGTTGTTAGCCTAGCAACGCTAAGTTTAAACTTTGGCTCTCTAAACTGTAAACATTGAAAGTAAACAGACAGACACTAGAAACTAAAGAAAGCTAACGGTTGGTTGGGTTTTCACCTGAAATTTGTCAAAATTCAGGGTGCAGTATATGTATTTTCTTATGTAAGTTCTTACCACCTATGAAAAGTTCGAATCAACCCAAACAGGAATAAAAAAAAAAGTATTTCTGTTGCAGTATGTTACATTCACACTCTCACGTGACAGTAACTTTTATTCTGATTGACAGGTGACGTACCCGGGTCACGAGGTTCTGACGGAGACACTAAACGTCCCACATGGTCCCGATCAATACTCCGCCTTAAAACACGACTTCATGTTACGCCAAATCCCCACTACGACTGGTCGCACCTCCTCTTACCCCACCTCGGCTAGCCTCACCCCTACCTGTAACTACACTCTAAAACTGGAGGGGGGCGGAGCCATCTTCAGGCCGACGTGGACCGGGCTGAGTGCGGGGCTCGGGTTGGTGACGGCACTACGATACCTGATCGACTGAAGCGGCCCGGTCGTAGGTTTGAACCCTCAACCTGCAAGAAAACAAACAAAGAACAGAAACTGGTTTTCCTCCAGAAGATTCTGAAGTTTCAGATTTTTTTTTCTATTGTTCCTCGGTGGAGATTCACTCATAAAGTTTTGCACAGTCATATTTAATTGCAGCGGTTTTAGTGAAATAATTTATTTGACCGTCTCTTTTATTATCTCTACCGGGAGGATCATGCGCTTGTTTGCATGTGTATGTACGTGACTGAGTGAGTGAGTGAGTGACCTCTGTGTCTGTCCATGGCTAATCTCGCATTCTGCTGCAGCAAACTGCATAATATTCCTGGTGGTCAGTTATGACTGAATACTCAAGGACCTCTCGTGGTTGCAGTTACTAACACTTTCTCAAAACACCTGTTTGATACTACCATTGACTACTTGCTGACTTCTCACTCACTACTCTTAACCCCACTAGGGTTAACACTGCTGAGTTCTACGCTGACCCCAAGCGGCTCCTCTGGGCCTAAAGTAGGGGGAAAACAGCTTGTTCACTGTTATTGTTTTGGACAGTGTGTTTAAACCGCTAACAGCTAATAGAACTACCAGATCACACACTGCTGAGTACCTCACAGCCACTGCTCTGTTGCCCACTTTTAGTAATTGGGACAGTGGGTTTGGCTAACTGCTAACAGTTAACAGAATTGCCAGTACACACACTGCTGAGTACCTCATGTCCAATGTTCTGCGGCTCACTTTTATTGTTTTGGACTGTTTGTTTGGCTAACCGCTAACATAACTACCAGGAGACTTACTGCTGAGTACCTCACAGCCACCGTTCTGCGGCTCACTTTTATTGTTTTGGACTGTTTGTTTGGCTAACCGCTAACATAACTACCAGTTCCCTCACTGCTGAGTACCTCACGGCTACTCAGCTTCTGTAACGCAACAGACGGATTGATACGTTTCGTTTTGATTTTGGCAAGATCTTATGACGTGCCTGATACAACAGCTTCAAGCCGATTGCCTTCATACATCACTGCTTGTTATTTAGTTTAAATTAAGTGTTTTTTACGATGCATTACAGCCCATTGGTGTCTAGACGGGGGTTAGCCAATTGTTGGTTGTATTCATGTTTCAGGCACACCTGGAGATCCGCACTCTGCTGAGTTCACCTTTCTAGTTAATGGAGTAATGAACCACTGAAAAGCTAAACATGCGAGAACTTTGTTTTTCATGAGCGCAATTGGGGGTTTTTAAAAACAATCCAGCCCCATCCTGAGATAAGGAGGAGCCCCATAACTAAAGGATTTAAGGGAAAAGATAAAGAAAGACGTCAGGAGGTTAATAGCTTAACTACACCACCACTTTTCTGCATTACGGAGACGAGTTCTCCACATGAATATACAGGTTTTATCTGGGAGTTCTTTGTATTTAAATGGATAACAGAAGGGGAAACTACTGCCTGAGGATTTTTGTCTTCTCTGCATTTTAAGAGCATAGGTAGTGATAAGGCTCATTAAGTAAAGTGGAGCTCGACCGTGTAATTTTATATGTGAGGAGCAGCACTTTAAAATTAGCACTTGCAGGGAGTGTTTTTAGAGATGGTAGTATTTAAAACCAGAGGGCGTTGAAATGAAGCGATTCCTGGTGACGCCACATTAAGCGTCTATCTGAACTCGATGAGGTGCGTTTGATTCATCGTCAGATATGTTCATACCAGTGATATATTTGGTGGGTTTAACCATCCCATACATTTATACAGGACAGTTTAGTCCAGTGGTCCCCAATCCGCCCCCAACAAGATATGTAATAGGAAATAAAATCACATTTCTGCCACGCAAAATATCACTTTTCTCTTAATGTTACTTGCTTTATTGTGAAATATTATCTTGACTTTGATCTCCATTGTAAATAATGTTATATAAATCTTATAAGTCACTGCAGAACTTGCCTTAGAATCTTCATGTTTTTAAAGTAATTCAGTGATAGCTGTCTGTTCATCAATGAGTTCACTGCAAACAGGAGCTTCTTATAGATCATTATGCTTACTTATAACCACCAATTTGTCAAAATGTTAAGAAATATAGGCAAAAAACAATGTTTGTAGCCTATGATTAACTAACTGACTCCATGGCAACATTATGCTTCCTGTTTATCTCCCGAAAGTATTATGGTAACTGTAGTTTCCGAATTTAGTGCGTCATTATCCCCAAAATAGAAATTAGACAAAATTCCATTAAAACAAACTTGTTTTGTGTTTTATTATCAATATTTTTTCAAATATCAAAGTCTCTTATTTGCAGCCAAAAAGGTTGTGAACCACTGATTTAAACGCAAAAAACAGGACAACCTGCTGACTGGGAATCAAACCTGTGACCTCCATCTGTCTGGGGAGGAAGCTGACCCATGAGCTCATGCAGTATCTGTACACGGTATATATTTATATGCAGTAAATCAGGCTCAGAGCAGCTCCAATGACAAACAACAGGTGTGACGCTTGTTTTAACGCGGGGTCAGTGAACTCGTCCTTCGACCTTCTGTTTTTTTTTTCATCATTCTAACTTTTATTTTTGCCAAATATCTTCAACTGTTTTTCTACTTTTGTACTGTGTGATATTAAATATTGCTCAGTAACAGAATCCTCGGTGCCATCGTGTTGTGACTGCGGTGACTGCAGGATTCGGTCACACCTGAACCTCCAGACCTCATGAATGTTTTCTACATTTCTGTTTCACGTTTCATTACGCTGTTAAAAAAAACACCACAGTGGATCCACTCACGGAATCCTACTGGACCTGAAGCAAACTGATGTTAGACTGGTTCTCAAAGGAAACTTCACATTAAAAGCACAAGAAAACTAAAAGATTGTTATGTGTTAATTAACTTAAATGTTATCATTTTTAATTCCTGGTTTGGCTGTTTTGTGTGTTCGATCTTTGACATGTATGAAAATAAAGATATAAGCCTTTATTGATCTCAAAAGGGGAAATGTGGGGGTTGCAGTAGCACAAGGACAGAAATAAGTTAAATTAACAACTATTAATGACTAAAATAATAATAATAACAAAAATATAATGTGTAGAAGTAGTAGTAGAATAGTCTTTATATATGTATATATACATGCAATGTGTTATCTCTAGGTGAAAGCTATAAATTGTTTGAAAAAAAAGGAAAAGGAATATATGTATAAAGTAAGAAAAAGAAAGATAGAGTATCTTGTTTTTACTCCTGTAAATCTTGATAACAACACTTTTTCAATTTGATATTTCTGATGATCAACCAGTTAATAATAATAATAATAATAATATATATAAATATAGTACAGCACTGCCTCTCTGTGTTCTTAATGAAGAACTGCACTTTTAAACAGCAGCAGATTCCAAATAAAGTGTTTTATCAGAAGCTTATTTCTGACAATGTGATGAAAAAAAGATCCTGTAACACATTATCGCGATGAAAAAAAATCTCTTAACAATGAGTTAATATCTCAAAAATAATGAGGAACATTCTCAGTATTTTCACTTGTAGTATCTTGTTTTTTTTAGATGCAATAAGTCTCATCTGGTCTCACACTATGTACATTATCAACATGGCCGTTAGTTTGGTTTGCTAGCTAGCGAGCTAACTTAGCTATGTTCAAACGCACACATGTAACTTTAGAGACTTCTGGGTGTGAAGTCTTGTTAAATATGTATTTCCACAGATTCGAAAGTTGCATTTTGTAGTAATGCAACTTTCATGACTTGCATTATTATCTTTTAAATATGTGTAATTCATGGCACAATTCAACGGTATTAAAAAATGATTTATCTCTTGTTGTTGACTATTATATACAAATGTTTTTCCCCAAATAAGGCCCCATGGAAGTCAACCCAAAGAGGCGGGACTTGTCCTCTCTATTGTGGAACTTCTGCACCAGCAACCTCTTCATTCAAATGCAAGTGAAATCATTTTCATAATCACGTGACAAAAGGGGGAATCATTCATTTGTCCTAATGTTTATTTATTTATTTATATATATACATGTGTTTAAGTTATAGGTCGAGGGTCAGTTGAGTCCAGAGTCTCTTTGGCGTTCACATTTCATCAGGGGTTCAGTGTGAAGCTTCAAACACACCGTTCAGTTTCAGTCACAACCACGACGAGTCTGTTTTCAACGTTCACGTCCTGGTGGTTTAAAGTAGCAGCAGGTTCAACACGGAGAAACAGGAAGTGACATCATCCTGTTAGTCCACGATGGAGGTCCAGCTCAGTCTGAGCCGTCCTGGTTCTCCAGAATCGGATCTGAGGACAATGAGCAACATGTAAAATAAACAGGCTTTTAGTTTATATATTTATACGTATATTCTCCTAAACTAAGGTATTGAAAAAAAGTAAAAGTATTGTTTTGTAATTGAGACTGAAAAATCATATATTTGTGTGTGCGTGTGTGTGTGTGTTTGTGTTACCTGTCAGTGTGCTGCTGATGTTGGGAGGAGAAACAATCAGCACGGCGCTGCCAGATGTTATCCCAGAATGCACCACTCGAGCCTCAACAGACGGTGAGCTCAGCTCCTGAAGCACACACACAGTTATTAGTCCACTTTCTTTATTTTATCTATGCAATATAATGCAATCCAGAACAATATATAGTGCAGCTATATTATGTAGAATGTTGAAACTATATTCTCAATATTAGTCATTTTTAATCCACCTTGTCGGTGAAGCCGTCTGTCATTGGCTCCTGAGCTTCCGTGACTACGTTCTCCGTCCCCTCCAGGAGACTCGTGGCATCGAGGCGGTCTTCCTGGCTCCGCCCCTCTGTCTCAATGACCAGCTGTGATTGGCCAAGAGGGTCAGAGGAGGCGGGGTCAGAGGTGACCGTCTGGATGATGACGCCGTCGCCGGAGCAGAGGCCGTCCGTCTGAGGAGGAAAAAGAAAACGCATGAAGATGAAGCGTGGCGAACGAAACAAACGCATCATATGTGACGTCGTCTGAAACCCACCGACAGGCTGTGGAGGATGATGTGCTCGTGGGACGAGGGGGAGGAGCCCGTCGTCAGGGTAACCGTGCTGTTATTGGCTAAGCTGAGTGGGATGCCCTGGCTGGCGGAGAGGCTGAGCGGCAGGCCCTGATTGGACGTCGTCTGGAGGTAATAGGTCCCCGGGGTGCCGGTGGGCTGCAGGTGGAACGACTGCACAGAAAAGAAATACAGGTTTACATACAAATGAAGAGCAGATTTAAACCAAATAAACTGACAATCTGCAAAACAAAATGCTTATTTATGAGCATTTCCAACCACTGTACTGTTGACGTGAATATTAGGAGTTGTTTCATCGATTTAATATTTCATATTTAATCTACTGCAGAGGAAAAGAGTGCAAGTCAAATCAGTGTTGATCTCATTCAATAAGAACAAGACTAAAACTGTTAGTCAGCAACCTTTTTCCCAAGACAAAGACGAGATGTAATTTAACAATAAAGCCGTTAAACCTGCTAACATCCGGCTTTTGTCTTTAGGGTGATAATTTACAATCTGCATTCATTTATACTCTTCAGTAGACGGGTATTTATCGGCTCCAGCTCCGATCAGCAGTGATGTAAACATGACATCCAGCCGGTCTCGTTTTCCAGCATCAGCCAAAAAGTGAGTACAAGCAGCGCTTGAAATCTGTCTAGATTAGTTTGCTCAGAGTTTTAAGGGAAACTAAAGTTACAGATATAAAAATAAAAGCAACCACTGTAACATTTTCACTGTTTACTGACACATCAGGAAGAGAAAACAGAAAGGCAACTTCTGGCAATGTGAAAATTTTTTTAGAAGGTTGTCCTTGGTTCAAAGAACCCAAATATATGCACTCATTTTGTAGGATAAACAATATATTGTTTACATTTTGGATTGAGTTTATTGATATTTTTATACTTGCATCTTTTGATATTTTAAAATTTCACTGTTTATATTTTATTGCAAAAAAAAAAAAAGTAATTTCTTATCTTATTATCTATGGAAAACCCTGCATACTTTCTCAGATTTAGATAAAAAAAATGCAGCTTTTCTTATATCTTTTGGGTGTGTTTGTGTGAATGAGTGTTGTTCTCACAGGGAGGATCTCGAAGGTCTGCAGGCCTCCGGTGTTCAGAGTGATGGTGTCACTGTCGCTGGCTGCTGCTGAAGAATCTGAAGCTTACAAAGAAAACACAAAGAGTCAGTGACAAAAAAGAAAAAAGCTCAGGTAAAAACTTTTTGTTCGTTGATATAAAAGTCTGCATCGTCTGCGTAGAAGCGCACTTTTTGGCATTAAATCTACATAGTAAACCACTCAAAGTCTCACCAAGATGTGTGATCTGCAGCGGGATCTGTACGGGAATCTGCAGCGCCGCCGCCACAGAGCTGGGGGCGGGGCTTCCACCGACGCCGCCGCTATCCTCCAATCGGGTAAGTCGGATCTGGAGCGAGGAGGAGGAGGAAGAGGAGGGACTCCCCGGACCGGACGCCGTCTGTGAGGACGCCATGAGCTCATGGAGACCCTTCAGGAGGACTGAGGACACGAACACACACAGGTTCGACACAGTTTTCTTTGAATTATAATAAGAATATATGTATTATTATTATATTTACAGCTTAAAAGACAATCATGGATTTAAAAAACACAAAAGCATAACAAAGAATAATCCAAAAGGTGAATTAAAAATGTTTAAATAACTCTGTACAACAAACAAATGATTAGCCACAGATTTAAAAACACTTGTGTACCGTTGAATGGGATCTCCTTGTGATTGGCTACTTGTCTCTTGATGCTCCACCACTTGGATCGAAGCCACTGAGGCGACCGGACGCTGCTCCACCCGCCCGCAAGATCCTCCCACTTGATTTCATTCTCATCCTCCACCTCCAGCTCCGATATCCTGAAACACAATGTTTTTTTTATTTCATGTAGATTAATAATCTGGATGTAATGCTAAAACAAACACTAACAAACATCCACGTACCTGCGTATGAGGTTGACGTCGTCCTCCTTCATCCACTCCGTTCCTCCGCTGTGTTTCCAGTTCAGGTAGTTCAACCACTTCGACCGACACTGTTTCTCTGAGCGCGTTCGAACCTGATCGGCGACCGTCGCCCAGGAAACGCCCCCGTGACCGCCGAACCCGGCGACGCGCCCGCCATCTCGTACACGACCTCGGCGAGACGTCGCTCCTCCTCCTCACTCCATTTACCTGGAATATATTAAAAAACAAATACACAAAACATCTTAAAGTGACAGTGAGGAACTTTTATCTGGTCCTGGTCTCAGTTACTCAGAGGCAAAGTTACACCTCAACAGTATTACTAATACATAAACATTATTAACAATATAACTTACACATTAACATGGTTTCAGCAGTACTTGTATAAACATTTTGTGAGTTTAATTTATGAAAACAATCATTTTTTATTTGTTTTCATATGTTTTTGGTGCAAAAATTTGAATTTGAATGTGAAGTTGTCAGACAAAGTCGTGAATATTTCACTCTGATTTGTAGTGAAGTAGAAGTATAAAGCTGCATTAGTGAGGAAAAGACTCCAGTAACGTACTCCAGTGTGTACTCTGAGTCCTCTACCTGTGTTGCAGGTGTCCTTCATCAGTCTACAGCGGTCTTTGACAGAAGAGGCGCTTCGACCCAGAGCTGCTCCGATGGTCGCCCAGTCGTTCCCGTGTTTCTCCCTCAACCTGAACACAAACAGATAGAAACAAAACGCTATTTTAAAAACATACATTTCAATTGTTTTAATGTTAAAAGAAGACACAGCAGGTTTTACTCACGCTTTTAGCTTCTCTATCTCATCAGGAGTATACCTTTGGGAGAAGAATAAACACGTTTAAATAATAAATATTGAATAAAGATGGGTTTTCCCGCCATCTTTCCGTGGTGAACTCACTTCCCGACGTGGTTCCGGTTGTCGTACATCCGGAGAACTCGTCTGTAGACGGCGAACAGCGGCCGGTTTAATCCCAACGCCACGGAGCGGTAGAAGTCCTTCCTCTCCTCTTTGGACATCTCAAAGATGATCTCCGCCGGGTTGTCGATGCCTCGGCCCTGAAGAACACGGAGAGGAACGTTAAATATGAACGACATGAACGACATGAACAGAGAAGAGACGCAGACAGGAAGTGACCAACCTTCACGTATTGATCGATGTTGCTCATCAGGATGTCGATCTCCTCTTTAGACCACATGCCCTGTTTCCACTTGTGACCTGAAGAGGAGGAGATGTTGAACAGAACAAATTACATATGAAGAAATATTAACAATATATATATTATTATAAATATTATATTTATTCTGCATGAGCCAATAGTTATCTATACACGGCAAATGCCAAAAGGAGGGTGAGCTCGCTGTAAATATAGTTTCAGTTTTGTTTAAATCAAACCAGGAAGTAAGAAATTATTATTATTCTGGCAACTGTGTTTCGACAACCGCGTATTAATCCTAATTTTAAAAAAAGTATTATAATTAATAAGGAGCTGGGAAAGGAATTATAGTCCTAGAAATAAATATTATTAATCAAGATTAAAATGGTAAAAAAAAATAAGAAAAATCTCTCATAATCTTTGAGGGAAAAAAAATAAGAATTTACAAAAATATATAATATTCTCTCAGATTTTAAAATGATAAATTTGCAAAGAAAACTCTGAAATTAAAGTCAACAAAAGAACAATATTTTTTCAAAAAAAAAACTCACAGAAAATATTCAAGTTTTTTCATTGAGTTTTTCCTCAGAATATAACCCTCCCCAAGTTCCTTATTTTATTCATTTTTTACCAACAATGTCCCTAAAACGCCTTCGTAGTTTTCCTTTCATAATACTATAATGCATAACAAAATAAATAAATGTCACATGAACCTCTGCTGGATCTTTAAAGCGCTACGTCTGGTTTGAACTTTCATGTAATGACGTCTGTGTTCTGACCTTTGTTAGCCAGCGTGTCTTTGTCTTCTTTGGTGGTGAACCAGGCCTGACTGACAGGTGACACCTCTGACTTCTGATTGGGCGAGAGAGAGTCCTCATCCTCCTGCAGAATCTACACACACACACACACACACACACACACACACACACACACACACACACACACACACACACACACACACACACACACACACACACAGGCATTTTTTAAGAGCACAACCACCAAAAGCTTTGTGAAACATCGGGACTACGGGACAAACTATCCTGAGATGATTAGTCCATAAATGGTTTGGTCAATCGTAAACTATATCAATCATCAATTGTTCATATAAAATATTAATTAATCAGAAATGCAAAAGGATCAAAATTTCAATCTTAATTAATCCAATTTTTTGCATGAGGTCTGGTTCATTGCTTCACATATTAAAGGCACAAAACTTTATTCACAAAACAAGCAAAAGCTAAAAGTAGAGACTGATTCAGGACCAGTTAAAAGTTCTTTAACTTTACTAAATGATGTTCAATTCTGTATTTAAAAAAATAAAGTCAGGTCTGGTTCATTTAAGGAGCAGAAAAAAGAAGAATAAAGAGGATGAAGAAGAGGAGCTGCTTCCTCACCTGGATCTGAGCGACTCCTTCCTCAGAGAGATCTCCGTCCGCTGTGGCCGTCATCGTCACCTCGAAGCCTTCATCGCTCTCCGACACTGAGGAGGGAGGAAACGTCGTTACAGCTACGAGGTAGAACTAAAGCAGGAGCCTCATTAGCATAAAGGCTTGTTTTAATTGATCTTGTTGTTGATTTTTTGTCAGTGATATAAAAGGTCTCACTGGGTAAAGTGACCACAGAGAACTGAGGAGCGTCCGAGTCGTCGTGTTCTTCAGCAGAGAGACGCAGTTTCTTCTGAAGAGGCTCCGAGTCCTCGTCTACACACACACACACACACACACACACACACACACACACACACACACACACACACACACACACACACACACACACACATTTAGCACATGTTCTTTACACACATGCTTGTTTTCATAAAGCGAGAACTGCAACTAGTGAATATCTTCATTATCAATTCATCTTCAGATTATTTTTCACCATTAATCAATGTGTTTTGTTGAAAAAAAAAAGTGAAAAATCAATTTCTCACATTCCCATTGTTCTAAAGTCTAATTTGACGTCTTAAAATGTTCTGTTTTATCGGACCAACAGTCCCAAAAAAACAAAAATCAGTTAAATTATAACACAATTCTCACAATTGAGACGTCTGAACCTTTATTTTTGCTTGAAAAACTACAAATTTACGATAAAACAAAATGTGATTATTCTCTTAGATTTTAAAAATATTAATTTGCAAGAAGAAAAACATAGAAATTCTCAGAGATTAAAGTGACAAATTTAGCCGAATTTCTGATGTTTGATGATTCCTCAACACATTTTTTTGTAAATTTGTGACTTAAATCTCAGGGAATATTCAATTTTCTCTGAATATTTCCCTCCCGGCTCTATATCAAAGTTGCATCTCAATTTTGCTGCAGCTCTACATAAAACAAACCAGATCAAAAATGTTTAATGAGTAGTGTGATTTGTGATTAATGCACATCAGATGATGCAGGATGATGTATATAATCAGTTAATTCTCACAATTGAGAAGTCTAAACCTTTATTTTTGCTTGAAAAACTACAAATTTACGCTAAAAAAAAATGTTATTATCCTCTTAGATTTTAAAAATATTAATTTGCAAGAAGAAAAACATAGAAATTCTCAGAGATTCAAGTCACAAATTTATCCTCTGTCTGATTTTTGTTGCTCCTAAAGTCTTGTTCTTACGGTGAGTGAAGGTCCTGAAAGATACATGTGTTTCCAGATATATCTTAATTCCACTGCAGCTCTACATAAAACAATCACAATCAATCCTGTTTAATTAGTAATATGATTTTTAATAGATACATATCAGATGATAGACGACCGACCGTGGG